>NW_017307429.1:230685-322866 GCF_000935625.1 Nanorana parkeri | reverse complement strand
CCGCGCTGAGCCAATCACGGCGAGCAAAGTATTTTATTAATGAATACAAAGCCTTCTTGGATTGGCAGAGGTTGTGTACATCGCTCGCCGTGATTGGCTCAACGCGGTATACTTTATGTAGCTGAAGCTACCGTACATACAGTATTACCGCACATCCAGCGGGCTGACAGATTAGGGATGTTTGTTTTGCGCCAGCTTGGCCCGAACGAACTAAAGGTATACATTGTATAAGACGACCCCCGATTTTCGAGGGATGTTTTTAAGTATAAAAAGTAGTCTTATACGCCAGCAATACAGTAAGTTTATTTTTTTCTAACATTACCTTAAAAAAAAAAAAACCCTGCACTGAGTTGTTACAATAGATTGCGGAGCGGGTGTGCAGCCCACACCAGTGCACATGTAGTTATACCCACCATAATGCAGGCCCGCAGGTGTGAATGAGCCAATTAGCAAACCTGTGCTTTGTCCATGCTGGGAAATTGTGGACAACATTATGCGGTATGTTTCTGTGTCATGCAATAAAGAGAGGGGCCAACAGAATTTTTTTTTCTACCCTGGGGGCTAGATTTGATCATAAGCCCCCGCTGTTTACCAAATTACTTGTCACAAGCCTACAAGTTCTCTGTATGCATACCTCCCAACTGTCCCTCATTTAAAACTAAATCCCTCTGTCCCTTTTTTCCTCTTCAGTTCACCCTCTTTTTAGTCTGATGTATAGATATTTATAAAACTGTACTATTTAACTACCAAAACTTTTATTCTGCATCAAAACCTTTACCTTATCTCTTAATAATCTAGTTTTCTAATTAGAAAGCAAGTATAAAGGAAAAGTAATGGCTGGGAAAAAAAAAAGAATTCTGGGTTTAGCCAATCATTTTGGCATATAAATTCTTAGCGGTCCACATAACTGAGGACATGGCAGGGGTGTGTTCATTGTCTAAATACATTGTGCTGAAAGGTGTCCCTCTTTTGCATCTCAGAAAGTTGGAAAGTATGCTGTATGTGCCATATGGATAGTATGCTAGTGGTGATGAATAGCTCAACTGAATACAGCTTGTCCAGACCATGCTAGGGGTGGTAGGAATAGCAGTGCTAGTCCCTGAAATCAGGGTATCAAAGTGAGAACACCAGTTTCACTTTTGTAATAAAAACCCTGTATGGGTACACCGTTTCCATCTGACATGCCCCCACGCAAACTTCAGGTTTTACACAGATCTGCTCCCCGTGTTTTTGAGCAGAAATATGCTGCCCTGAAGCATCTGTTCCATTCTGTTTTTGCACATATATACGCTACGCAAATATACGGCTCCATTTTGTATGGAGCCATTTATTTGCATGTGTTGCATATGATACAATACGCATATGCGCGCGTATACGCGCAGTGTGAATGAGGCCTTAGGGTTTATATGGAGACAATAATACATTACAGGTAACATTTCAACATAATTTTATATTGCGTTCCATTATCGATCAGGAGAAAATTCAATATTGGTAATAAGGTCATGGTGAAATGTTACAAGTAGGGTACAGCTACATGAAATGGTCCACAATTCCAGAGTTATAACCTCAAAAGAGTTTATGGATAAGGTCTATCATTTGATACTGCCTGGTCTAGCAGGGGCCTATGTTGGCGACTCTTGACTCCCTGGGTAAAGGATCTGCGTATCCCATTGCGGGAAGTGTTTTACATGTGTTTTTTGGCCTGATGTTTGTGCTGCTGTGTGCAGGTGTGACTACAGGTTTGATAGAGATGAATGGGCAAAAAATAGATGCAACACAGCCAGGTGCAGTGGAGGGCCAGGCAATAGGTGGCAGGTCCACGCTACACTGGAGATCTAACTTTTAAGAGGTGTGTGCGTGTGCTTTTTTCTCTATATTCAGATTTGGAGCTTCTACTATCCGTATGTCAGAGAAGTCTGTCATGTCGGCAAACATTGCTACTCCACATCAACTATGGGAGAAAAAGGTCAACTAGAGCAATTTGCAGGATAAGCAACTAAGAGACTGTGCATCACTGAGTATGTAACAAGCAAATATGGCCGTCTGCCATAAATATAATATGGAAGCATGACTGCCCGTGTACAGAATTAGAATCCATGCAGGGAAAAGGGTTTACTTCCCACACAGACTTCATATACTGTGTATCTTTTATAAATAAAACAAATTGTAGATCCTCTTTGAGTATTTCTAATTCTGTATGAAAGGATATAAATAGCACGAGTTAAGTCAATCAGCTAAATGTGTATTAGAGATGGTCTGATTAATTCTGTTTTTAGTTTAGCCATCCGGCTAGTTTGGTAAAACCTACACATCTTGTGCTCGAGTGATCTAAATTTGCAGTAAACCTTTTTGTTTCCAGAGGAGCAGAAAGATGAAATTTCATGGTAGGGTGAGCTGTGCTCAGCGCTGTGTTTATGCGCGCAGTTGCGGCATGATGGAAATTTCACAATCCTGAGATCCCCATGTGAAACGAGTGGTTTTGTTAGACAACACAAACGGCTGGAAGCTTCTCAGCCGCAGTCCCTTTGCTTGTACATGGAGCTCAAAGGTGGCTGGAAAAGTTCTTAGGAGGAAGTTTTATGTTGGAGGGGAATGGGAGTTCTGCCCCATTAACCCTTTGGCTGCCAGTCAGGACAGCTGTCTCTTCTGGCCAAAGACAGGAAAGGTAGCAGGTGTGCAATTAATCGAATGGAAACAATTTGCATTCACACTGTTCAAACTATTTATACACGATGCATTGTGTTTCCAGACTGAGAAAGATTTTTTGGCTGGACTTTTTGTTTGTTCTTTTTATTGCCATTGAAGTAGGAATATTGGTTGCTTTGAGGAAACTCTAGTTCAGCAAACATTAGCTGCTGCTTTAAAGCTGCACTGCAGTAAAAACGTATGGAAAATGGCTTTGCACCTCAACCAGGAGAGATGTTTACTTGCTGAGGTGACAGGAGACCATTTTACAACATGGCATCATGTGTGGCGAGGCTCAAAAGTGTGTTCAATCTGTTTGCAAAGTGTTGTGCAAAAACTCCAGATTAAAGGAGAACTATGGGGTCAGTGTTTTTCCCCATAGTTCTCCTTAGGGTAACGGGAGGACACAAACTAGCGTCCTCCCGTTACCCTAAGCTCAGTATACCGCGAGCTATAGCTCGCGGTATACTCAGACGCCGGAGCGGATCCCGACGTAGATCCGCCCAGCTGCGTGAGTGACAGCTGGCTCTGCCTATCTAGAGGCAGAGCCAGCTGTACCCTCCCCCGTCCGTTCCGCCAGTCAGCGCTGGCAGATCGGAGAGGGGAATCCAGCCCTCCTCCTGTCACGGCAGAGAGTTGAGCGAACCTGTTATGTGTTCGCTCACCTCCCGATCTACTGAGCCGACCTGTGACAGTCTCATTGTCACAGGTCGGCTAGAACTATGAGGTGAGTGGAAATCACTCATTTCATAGTTCTCCTTTTAAGGGCTCATTCATGCCAGGTGCATTGAGCTTCGTTCATCTGCATTGATCAACGCAGACTGTATGCAAGGGCGTAGAGAAAATCAATTGATTGTTCAATGTGTCCGGTTCATACCATACAGGTGCGTTGCAAAAAATTAAATCACAGCATGGAGTAGTAAAAAATTACCGAATTTGCCGGCGTATGAGGCGACCCCCTAATTTTCCACTTAAAACATACGTTTTGGGGAATACTCGTCATATAAGACTACCCCACTTCCGAGGCAACACCATTTAAAAACATCATGGATGGATGTGCGGTAATACTGTATGTACGGTAGCTTCGGCTACATACAGTATTCCGCGCTGAGCCAATCACGGCGAGCAAAGTATTTTATTAATGAATACAAAGCCTTCTTGGATTGGCAGAGGTTGTGTACATCGCTCGCCGTGATTGGCTCAACGCGGTATACTTTATGTAGCTGAAGCTACCGTACATACAGTATTACCGCACATCCAGCGGGCTGACAGATTAGGGATGTTTGTTTTGCGCCAGCTTGGCCCGAACGAACTAAAGGTATACATTGTATAAGACGACCCCCGATTTTCGAGGGATGTTTTTAAGTATAAAAAGTAGTCTTATACGCCAGCAATACAGTAAGTTTATTTTTTTCTAACATTACCTTAAAAAAAAAAAAACCCTGCACTGAGTTGTTACAATAGATTGCGGAGCGGGTGTGCAGCCCACACCAGTGCACATGTAGTTATACCCACCATAATGCAGGCCCGCAGGTGTGAATGAGCCAATTAGCAAACCTGTGCTTTGTCCATGCTGGGAAATTGTAATGTTAGCATTTGGTTTAAAAATGCATAACCAACACTAAATGTCAAATGATTCCCCAGATCTAGAGAGATAAAATAAGGTTGTATGCAGAGCATTTATGTATAAGTTAAGCCTGGCCTTGATCCCCTTCTGCCTTCCAAACCTTGCACTGTCACTGTCACCTTGCAGGCTGCCCACCATATTAAAAAAACAATGTTGAGAAGACTCAGGAGGCAGTGCCAAGCTTGAGTTTTACAGAACAAGTCTAGATTTGCATAGAACGATGTGATGCACTATACAAAGGGACTATTTATAAAGCCTTTGTGTGACCTTGCTAGGGCTATACTGCTGCTTTAAAAAAAAAATCCAGACACACTTATAAAGCACAAATGTGCTTTAAGTAGGGTATACACTGAATTAAATTTTGGAATGCTTGTTTGACTCTCTAAAGCCTCATTCACACGAGACAAGGCCAGCACGTACAGCTCTGTGCTGCGTGCAAGGCCGTATCGGGCGGCTCCCAGGAAGGACAGGTGCTGCGTGTGATTAGTACGCAGCCCCTGTCCTTCCCTATGGGAGTACGCGGATGTACGCCCCCTAGCCTCATCCGCCCTGCACGTCCTTGCAGGTGTCCGTAATCGTACGCTGACAGGATGGATCCTGTCTGCGTCCGAGCAGGGACACCCGCACCCGTACGGACCTGCACTTGGGGTGAGCGTAGGGTGGCGTATGGCTGTGTACTCCCATAGAGAAGGACGGGGGCTGCATACTAATCACACGCAGCACCTGTCCTTCCTCAAGCTGCCCGATACGGCCGTGCACGGAGCTGTACGGTCGTTTCTCGGGTGAATGAGGCCTAATAGTTGATGGGGTCAAATCGATGATCAATTTCAACCGCAGTGATGAAAAAATTTGAAGGAGCATGTTGGAAATTTTTTCTTGATCGAACTAAATTCTAACAGTCAATGTCATTTTCGTTCAGGGAAACTCCGTTCATTCCAAAATCCAATGTTAAATCAAAACGAAAATAAAACAAAATTTTGAAGGACATTGACTGATGACTGACTGACAGCATTATTGAACGTTCCAATGAGATTTTTCGTACGAACGTTCATTCGAAAATCTACCAGTGTAAACCCTACTACTAATGTGCCCTTGGCTTCATTGTGGAACTGCGATTGGGAAAAGGGGGGATGAGTGCTCGGAGGAGAAGGGCCTGATCACATGACCTTTCAAAGTCATGTCGCTGAGCTCTTCTCCTCCAATCACGTATTGATGGAGCATTATGCAGAGAACACAGGAAGAGCATAGCAGGCTCCTCACCACAGCCTGCATTTGTGAACGTTTCATAAAATGTAGGCAGAGTAAAGGTGGCCATACACTAAATTAAATTTTCTATAAGAACCAGCCACACAATGAGTACAGCTGTCTGCACCCTTTCGGCTGACATCCGTCGATCAGCTGATTGAAAGAGCCAGTTGGACAGTCTTCAAACGAACAGAGTCGGCAGCCATTGAGCTGCCGGCTCCGTTGAGGTATTCTGACAGCGACCGGTTGCCTGTTCTGTAGACTCGCACTGAGAAAGATGCAGTGAAGCATTTATTGTGCACAGGGCTGGATTTCCCACAAGGCCAACCAAGGTCCGGCCTCAGGGCAGCAGGGGTGTGGTATTCCTATCTCGCGATGCCCGGGCAAGCAGAGCTAAATGTACAGCTTGTTTTGTACAACATTGTATGCAGCCTGCAGGTCGGCCACTCTCCATGGGTGGGGGGTGGGGATTTGGCGGCATTGAGGAACCTGGCCTTGGGGCAGCAGAGCGAGCAAATCCGGCCCTGCATATATATTAATATACATGCATTGCAGCGTGATGCTTTATATTGTATTAGGAACCTGGCACTGGGGCAGCAGAGAGAGTAAATTCGCCCCTGATTGTGCAGTACTACTAAATGTCCCTTTCAAACATGTATAACTACAAATGATTTGAAATAAAGCATCAAGAGTCATTGAGATTTATACATCAAGGTGAGAACATTTCACATATAAAAAGACACTGTTTTCCCTTGATAATGTATTTTATTGTTTTGTTTTTAATGGTTTGTATCTTGCCGCATGGACACCTTATCCTCAGCAAATCATATTTTTTTTTTTTTAATGTATTTAATGTGTACTGTAGGTATTTTGGTTTTCTCAAAAACCTCACGGTTATTCATTAAAAGCAAGACCTCGCAAAAATATCTAGTTTAAAATACACAGACGTTGTCACTGGGAAAGCAGTGAATGGCCTCCCTGTGCTGCAGTGTGCTTGCTATTTTAGGCCGTGTAAGTAAATACGGACGCTGGTGGAGCTGCCTGTGACGTTCACCTTGAGCTGTCCTTCTCACATGGTTCATTCAGCTCATGCTGGCTCCGCCTCCCGCTGTCAGCTCGGAGCCCGCACTGCTTAGGGATGCTGCTACGTGGACATTTTGTTATGTAAATGTTCAGCCTGTGAATTGGAAAATTGTGCCCATGAAGCCATTAGCACAGCACAAAATTCTGCTCAGGCCTGTCCTTCAACCCGGATGTCCCTCGCTAATGTAACGGGAGGCTTTAATAAAGAATGTATTCACATGGTGCTGGCGAGATTTAATTTAGCTTTTCCACACGCTTAAACAATAGGATTAAACTTGCTAGGAGCCTGGAGATGAATGTACCTGCCATCTTGCCTGATAGATTGAAGGATGCCTGTCTCTTCCGCAAAGCAGGAGGCTATTTTGTGTGTTAAACAAATACCCGGGCCTCCTCCTCTTGGTTACGGCTCACATCTGATCTCTTCTCTAAGCTCCATCAGGTTGGCATGTTTCTGCCCACTTGACCTCTCAGCATGACGTCTGTGGGTTTACGTCAACACTTTTGCCCACAGCGAGTAAACTGATTTAAACAGCGGTAGAAACGATGGAGAAAATGTGAACATTTAAATCTGATTGGAGACCATATGTTGTATTCCAGTGCAAAAAACTATTCATATACTTAACTGAATATAATTTCTTGCAGTCTTACCACTTGAAACCAAATGCCAAGAGGACAGCGCTATTTGGGCATGCTCCGTTTTCTTTGGGTCAGCACATTGCTTCCATCATAAAAGAAGTCCAGAGGAGTTCTTGCCTCCTTCTGAAAATGCTAGTTATCTGGCTGAATCTAGCTTCGATGTTCTATGATTCACAGGCCTGAAACTAGCTTGCTGTAAATGAGGATCAACAAAGATTTACAGGGTTATTTACAAGTAAATACAAATAAAAGTAATATGGTGAAGAATTTGGAGAAGACAGGAGAAGTAAACAATCTAGGCCAAAATAGCTGATTTAAGGCCGGTGCACACCTAGACGACACCTCACCACGCGGCAATCGTGCACGATTCCGTGCTTATTGCCGCGCGGTCAGGAGTCACCTGGGTATATGCCGATCGCGCTGTGGGTGGCATTATTTTCTAAGGCACCCCAGTCGTGCTGGGCGGATCGCGCGGTTTCCCGCTAAAACAGCCGGGCGTTGTGTATCGCCAAAAAAAGTACCCTTTTTCTGCGATTGCCACGTGGATGTCACCCCATTGAAATCAATGGTGGACGCACGGCAATCGCAGCCTGCATTGTGCAGGAGCGCGCAATCCTGGATCGCGTAAGTCTGCACCGAGCCTCAGAAAAATACTCCATAGCTGAACTGGAAAGTGAGCTGAATTGACGTTCACTTTTCTCTTGCCTTCTCCAAACTCTTCACCCTTTTGTGAATAACCCTGTTAGAATTCTCAAAAGGACTTAAAGAACACCTGTCATAGGTGAAAAGGAATACCCATAGGGGTCAGCATGCATAACATTTAAGGACTCTGGTAAACCTACTTATGGGGAACCATATTTTTGTATGTATATATTGGTGTTTTTGAGTTTCAGAACATCGCGTCACAGTTAAGGAAACCAAAAGTGTGTGGGGTTTTTTTTAGCTTACATTTTATGTTAAGGCTCCTACTCTGTTTTGCAAACTTAAAACAAAATCATTGCCCAGCTTGTGGAAATATTAAGGAAAAAATAAAAACCTTTTGCTCTAGTTCTCAACCTCCACTCCTGCACTGTGCCCCAACTTCCACAACATGGACATCTTAGGTGAGCTCCAGGCTGTCCAGGAGTAAGGACCCTCCACTGTCTCCAGTAGGGGAAGTAGCGGTGAGATCACCTGATCAACCAGACGAGAAGAGGAGCTGAGTATGGTAGCCAGAGCTGCTTTTTTTTTTTTTTTTAAGAGCTGTGGGGTATCCCTTTTTTTTGTTCCCCATGCAGGAATTTGGCTGTATTCATGCAGATGCAAAATCGGCCTACGGCTGCACTCGCAGTCATCTACCTATAGGCTGAGATTTTTAAAGTAATTTCTAGGAAGGTTTACACTTGGCAAATACTGTAGCAATGGCCTTCTTTTTTTATTTCAAGAAGGCCAGTTACTTGTTGAATGGTTTATAATTAGATGGCTGTGTTAAAGGAATGACCTTAGCATACATAATATTGGACTCTTGTCTCAAGGCTTCTAATCTTCTACTACAATGGGCCTCTGTATTAAAAACAGCCATGTGCTGCACAGAGCAGAGTTAATAAGGATAATCTGATTATCTTTCTTTGAAATACGATTCCTGCTCAGAAATTGTTCTCTTCAAGTTTGATTTAACATTTCCAGTCAACAGCAACTTTTAACCATATCTTTTGTGTTCTGGCTTTTTTACATGCTCTACCAATCACGTTTTTACTCCTTTGTGAAGAACCACAAAGTCTGATTGCGGGTTTGTACATAGACCCTAGGTGAGATTTATTTAGCCTCCTGCTGTTGCCAGTATTCATACAATTTTCCTGCTTAGGTTTTGCCCCATTAGGTTTCAGAGCTCCCAAGTATCTGTTTTGGACCACATTCCACACTCATGGCTAAGGTAATCATTTCTGCTCCTTTTAAAGGGTAATCTCATCCAAAGGTGATGGTTTGGTTATAGGTGCACCCTAGTGGGCTGTAGTATCTTTTTAAGATAACCAGCAATAAGATCTCTCTGTTCAGGCTGTGTTCCCACCAATTCTAAGCTGGTCATACACTGTTGGAATTCAAAGGAATTGGCCAAAATTCTAACCATGGGTGGCCCTGCTGGTACCACACAGCTCAACAAACTGATATTAAAAAAAGGAGCCAGGCAGAAAAATGTTGGCCTAACAGTGACCAGCCAATCCACTGCAGTCACTTTTTGGGTATTCTGACAGCTGTCCGAAAACATTAGCCGCTGATTAGCCCAACAGGAACAATGGGAGTGCCTCCTAGCAGCTGTAGTCAGTGTAAACACCTGGAAACTCCACCTGCATATATCCCACCATTGGCATCACTTATTGATGACAGAAACTGCTAGTTAAAGAGGACCTGTTAGGGGGTTTACCTTGCCTCAGATTTGAGGCTCCCATACAGAACTATAGGCTGCCTTTGCCTTCCCAGCTATTGCTGATTTCAGGACATTGCTTTCCTCTGCAGCATCAAACATAGTGGCATGCCTGCCCTGAGGCTGGGTTCACACCATGTTCCGGAACAGATCTGGAATGCAGTGCATTGCATTTTTGCCATGTTTGGAATTTTATAAGCTTAAAATGGTCTTATAGGTGCGTTCCAGTGCATTTGTATGTGTTTTTTATGCGTTTTTATACTTTCCAGTGCATTCCAGACCAGACAAAATAAGACATGCAGTATTTTTCTGGTCTGGTCTGAAACAGACTGCGCTAATGTGAACAGAGGCCAGGAATAGCATAGAGATATATTAGGATTCATTTTGGGTCCGGAAACAGTCTGGTCTGGAGATGATCCGGACATGGTGTGAATGGGCCCTGAAAGCTATTCCTTCCAAGAGCTGGGCAATTGCTCTAGCTCTATATGAGAATGTTAAATGTGATGGTTAGCAGAGTGTCTGTCTGGTTTAGGGCCTCGGTAGACTTGTGCTTTTGTTTTTGTTGATTTCTTTGTCAGTTGGTGAGAGAACACGAATGTAAAATGCTAGCAGTTGTCTCCGAAACAGGATGGTAAATCGCCTAATGGGGACATCTCTTCTGGCAACAGCTATTTAGGAAATAATCGCTACGGCGACACAGATGGCAATAAAAAAAAAGCCATAAAAAGATGAATTGACAAAGTATCCAACCATTCCTAACTCCATCTATAAATAAACATTTTGACTGAATTTCTACTTTTTAAGTTGATCAAACATGGTAAAATAGTGAATAGCCAATTCTACAAGACCTAACAATTGCGTAATATCTGGGGTAGCGGTGGAAGTAACCACAATATGCAGGCTTTAATATTACATGATTACTCATTACATTTATGAACAATCAAAATGTCATCAACTTTATTAAAACAATATTAGAGAATCATTTGTCTTTTTTTAGTCAGACCATTCGAGACAATGCATCAGATTTGCAGCTATAGATATATGTATTATGGTTATTGATGAAGCCCAAATAAATGACTCTAATATCTAACAGGACACTGGTTTACAATCTTAATACCCAAGCTAGCTGTCAGATGACTGGGTACTGGCACTTTATTGCATCAGGTTTAAAAATGGCTTTTATACACAGTATCATGTTCGAGAAAGTTTGAAAAAAGATCTAGGGTTGTCAGTGGTAAAATGTCTTTCGGCAGATGATAAAACCAAAACATAAACAGGGAGAGTAACTAAAGAAAGTGCAATGTACTGTATACCGGCATTTGAATTGTAATGTGCTATATTTAGTAAAGCATAACGTAATATGCTAAAATAAAGTTGTTTATCATGTGCTCAGTGGCAGTGCTGTTTTCCTTTATTTAAGTTTTAGCAGAATGTTTGCTTACCACTGTAATTTCACTTGGTTTGTGTAACATTGTATAGTAATCTAGATGGTATTGTTCTTGATGACAGTGCAAAGGGCAGGAACTCATGACAACTAGAGTCCTGTAGTCTGAGCTGTGAAAGGTTTTTTGGCTGCGCTCACTGTGCTTTAATCAGTACTGTTGTCCAACCAAAAATGGTCCTATTTTGCCATTGTTGGTATTTGTGAACCACCATGAGGCTAGGTTCACACCTAGGCAACACCTCACCTAGGCGACGGATTGCCGCGCGGTCAGGAGTCACCAAGGTGTGAACCGATTCCCTCCACGAGCATGTATACTTAACAGGCGCGCATTCTCGCACTGTTGGAGCTGTTGATAACAGTATTGCTTCTAGAATTGAGGGAAGATGACTAGACTAGTCCCCCATGTCGCAGTTTTTGTCCAATCCCCAGTTCCTTCATAACGCCATCCCTCTGCCAAAGCTCCAACACCAGTGAACAATGGAGCTTGGATGGTGTGTGGAGGGGGTTGTTGCTGCAGCAAGGGATCGGGGCTGCTCAAGTATACATGCCTGGAGTGATGGTCTATGTGTTGTCAAATCTTCCAGATGTGTGTGATTGTTGAAACAGAATAAATTCCCTATGTAAATGCTTTTAAAGTCCTAACAAAGAGCTGTCCTTTTTTTCTCTTGTAGGATCGGAGCAGAATGTACGACAGTTTAAATATGCACTCCTTAGAAAACTCCCTTATCGAAATAATGAGAGCAGAGCATGATCCACTGAAAGGTGAGTATTGATTGTCTATTTACTTTGTCAATGGTAATAAAGTATGTCTAAAGCCAAAACGTTTTTGTTTTGGATTGGGTAGGGAATAGCTAAAACCCCTGTTGTTTTTGTTGTCTGTGTCCCATTTGGGAGATTGTTCTTTAGTTACGGTCTTGAAGACAAAAGAGGAGGACAGTGGACATTTCTCCAAACTAAGGGAAGAAACTGATAATTTTGGATTTTCTCATGCTTTTAACGTGATTGACGGAGGTCACCAAGACCAATAGAGGAGGTGAATATCAGCAATGGAGACAAAGATGGCAGTAAAAACAAGACTGAGCTTTTAAACATACGTTTACACTTTGGGCAATCACTCTAAGAAGTGAATAGGAAGGGTCAGAGGTGGCCAGTCTGATTATTGAAAACCTATACTGAGGGCAATGTGTAGACAGCCATCACAGACCTCCTTTTGAAAATGCTGATTGCCTGGCTCTCTGCCTTGAGTTCTCCTGAATGTCTAACACACAGTACTGTCAACTTACAGCCAGAGAACTTGGCAAAGTTGCAACTGTGGCTCTGCAGACTTGCTCTCAATAAATGACTAAGAAAGTCATGAAGCTTTAGATCTCCAACAGGCAGCAACTTACATTATCTAAATGATAGCAAAGGCAGCCGCTACAGTTCTCTTTTGAAAGGAAAAGGTAAAGAATATCTTTCCTGAGAGACACATTGGAACCTTCCACTGCCAATCCTCTTCTGAAGATGCTAGTTGTCTTACTTTGTTCATTGGCCAACTGGGTTCAATAAGGTTTTAGTCGGTGACCTGGAATAAGTATACATATCTGTGAAGTCAGAGTATAATAGACTTGAAATATCGAAGCAGAGGGTAATCCTGACATCAAGGAAACTATTGTTTGCAGAATGAAATTTAGCAATGGCAGCCTCCATGTCTCTCTCTGGAAAGGTTTCCATAGCCCTCTCTGTAAAGGTTTAGAAAGTTCTGCAGGAAAATTTCTAGAGACTTCATTGGGATGGGCATCTGTAACTGACTGGTTTAGCTGGTACTTGCAGATCTAATGCCTATGATTATACCTTGTTAAAAGTAAAGAGGAGTAACTATTAGGCTTCACTGGATGAAGTTATTTCTAGGGAGTTGAGTGTCTGACATTTATTTAAAGGTATTGATATGGATTGTGTCACAGGAATATAATGCAAGTATGCAGGCAGCCACAGGGGCCATCTAGTATGTGTTCCTGATACTTGTTTAGCACTCCCCAAAGTAGAAGGCTTGATAGAGAGCTCATACACACGAGTGCTTGGTGAAGCTTCCGTTTCTATGCATTGGGACTGCTGAATGCCACCAGCTTATTTACTAGTTTTGCTGTTCCTGGCTGGAGAGAGCTTTTGAAAGTGGGTTGGACGGTGGGCCCTGGAATCACGTCTGCATCCAGCACCTATGTGAGTAGAGCCTTACACCCATAGGTTCCAAAAGCAGCAAAAATGTCCTTCAATTCTTTGCATCGGTTAGAGTATTCAGAGCCACTTTCCCTTTTCTATATCCCATGAATGTCTCCACCACACCCGCTCCCAAGTGGCACTGCTCTCCGGCCACTGCCGTCTGGCCTAGATAGGCTTGGTTTGTTCTCGGTGGTTCAGCAAGCTATCCAGCCATTGAGAAGACCTTCTGTCCTGCAAAAAGCTAAGGGATGCAGATTCATAAATGCTAACATTTACATGCCTCGGGGCCGGCCCAGTTTAGTGGAGAATGTGTATATGTGTTACTCCTAAGCACATTCTTCTGCTAGAAGAAAGCAAGCCTTTGTGTCTAATAAGGACTCCCCTCTCAGTGCTCCCTTTTGAAAAGTGAAATTATGAAAACAAGCTAGGACAGTGTATGTTGTGTGCGCAGTACAGCCGGGCTAAGGAGAAAGTGATTGGAATGTCAGGCACGTGTTTCAGGCTGAGCTGCTTCCCCTCTCTGCTATGACTAAGCATCTTGTGTATGTTTTGGCACACACAGAACACTCTTGTGCTTGGAACCTCAATGCCGCCTCCTCATTCTTCAAAACGTCATTCATGGTATACAGTACCCTACACACGTCACTTATTGTATGAGGTTAAAACTGCCGTATTTGGTTTTTGCGACACATGTGGCCCTTTTATTGCCTCCTTGTGGCCCCTTTATTTTATGGATTTAAACTGAATAAGGCCCCATACCGTCCTTCAGTGGAGAAAAGCTTCACATCCTTGTGTAACTATACAGCTAAATAAATGTTTTATGGACCCTTTTATCAAGATTATCATATTATAAGCTACATGGACCAGATCTCAAGAATATTCCTGTTGTCCCTGTGATGTTAATTACCAAATTGCTAGAATTCTTTTTCTTGAAACTATGTATTTATGGTCCCTAGTAGACATAGTGCAACCGCTTCAAGATTTCTTCTGTTCAATTTGTCCCCCCTTTTCCTTTAAGCTTGACATGCCATGGGTCAAGATCGTCATTTACTAAGAATTTGATGCTGTTTTTTTAGGAAGATGCCCATGCGCAGTTAAAAACACTTTTAAGATATACTGTATATCTATATATCTCTATATCTCAAAGAGTTAAAAGATCATCATGCACTATGGTTTTTGAGGATCTTGGAGCCCTAAATTCCTGATGTAATGTATAGCAATTTGGTGTCTTAATACCTTCTGCTGTTTGTAAGTATCAGCTTAAAAGGCGTATCAAAATTATTAGGTAATATTGAATGTAACTTCTACAAATAAGGATGGCATTTTAGGTTTATTACTGGAAATCGGGTGTACTTCTATGTTCTAAAATTCACAGGGATAATCTAAACGGGATACCATCCCTGGAAATCGATAACCAATAGCAGTTATGCTATTGGACTGAACCCCATCATCATGTTGTATTACTTGGTGACCCCATGGAAGAGATCTCCTCATTTCCAATGAGTCAGTCAGAAGTATGTGTGCGCTGGCAACCAGTGCTACCTACACCTTTTTAGTTTGTTTTTCTAGGGTGCCCTGGGAGCCTCATTATAAAGTTACCTACTTTAGCTCTGAACTTGGCGTTGGGTCCAGCCTATCCTATACTGACCTGCGCTGGTGATAACACTGAGGAACCGATAATGTTCTGTATACCACATGGAGGTATAACTATAGTTATACCACATACCCATAGACTAACATGGGTTCGGTATGGTTATAGTTTGTTGGGTCTTCTATATCAAGTATCAGAGTGCTGACACTCAGTACTATCAGTTGTTTTTAATCATCTCAAATGATGTAGTACCTTAATTTTGTTTTTCTTCCCCTATTACAATTTATAGGGATTTTTCCAGTGCTATATGTAGCCTGTTTTTTTTTTAGCGTAAATATGGCTGTAAATATGAGAAATATATTTTTAGTTCAATCCACACATTAGATAACATGCTTCAGCTGCTTTGCTCCCTGGTAACACAAATTACGCTTTTATTATTATCTGTTTAGACTGGTCTGACAGATAAGAAAATGGAGCTGAATGTAGGAATAGTTTTTTTTTATATGCCAGCAGACTTTTTCTATATTTACTGTGAGCAGTTTGATTGGATGTCATGGTGATCATCTCAAAAGCAGGGACTACATTAACTGCCTCCGGCCCCATCTGTCTCATACATCCTCAGTTACACCATTGGAAGCCCTTTCCCAAAAAAGCAGTGCCATAGACATATATCCTGTCATACATGCTTATTTATGACAGATCTGCTGAGTGCAGTGTTAAAGTAATTAAAGCAAACTTGTACTAAAATTCTGAATACCAATGCACCAGGCGACAGTAGCATTTTCTGCAAGCACTGCAGGGTTTTTTTTAGGGCCCATCCACATCAGAGCGCATATGGGTTGACATGTGCTAATTATGTGCATTGCCATGCTCCTTTTTTTTTACCACGTTCCTAATGTGTGCCATGGTGCAATAAAATGCTGCCCTCCCTTTTCTTTTGTGTGTGTGTAAAGGTACACATTTTAAAACAAGGCTCTTTGCCTTTTCCATGTGATGGGTGCACGTTGATCAATGCAGTAGGGCTGCAACAACTAATCGACATAATCGATTATAATCGATTATTGAAAAAGTTGTCAACTTTTTCAATAATCGATTAATCGGCTTCTGATTGGTTGGCCCTGTTCACGGCTCCACACACGCTGCGCGCCACACCTCCTCCCCACCTCACGCTCGCCGCTGCCAGACCTGCCCGCATCCACGCTCCGCACCTCCTCCGTGCCTCACACTCACCGCCTGCCCAAATCCACGATCGGCACAGGGACGCGGGGAGAAGAAGTAAGGAGGAGCAGGTGTGGGCGGATGACAGCCGCCGATAGACAGGCCCGATCTCAGAAGCAAGTTGCTGGAAGACTGCTCAGGTAAGCCTGCACTTTCCCCCCACATGGTGCTCTATAATGTATTGCTGGTATTTGTATTCTTCTATAGCTGATGGTACATTGTGCTGTATATTATACAGAGCAATGTACCATCAGCTATAGAGGAATACAAATCCCAGCAATACATTGTACACTGTATGTATAATAGTTACATAGTATTTGAGGTTGAATAAAGACATAAGTCCATCAAGTCCAACCTATTGTGTGTGTGTGTGTGTGTGTGTGTGTGTGTGTGTGTGTATAGGTCCCTGAGTGTTCTCATTCTTAAGAGTACCTGTACCCTTGTACATTACGGTCTCTCAGGAAATCGTCGAAAAGCTTCTTGAATGATTCCAGACTATTTGCGGAAATCACTGCTTGAGGCAGCGCGTTCCAGACCCTAACTGCGCAAACTGATAAGAACCCCCTTTGCTGGGATTTGTTGTACTCCTATATAGATGGTGGTATTCTGCATTGCGCTGTATAGAGGACTACAAATCAAGGAATACCACCAGCAATGCAGAATACCACCAGCTATAGAGTACAACAAATCCCAGCAATAGTACATTATACAGTGGTGCAATGCCGAATACCACTAGCTATAGAGGACTACAAAACCCAGCAATAGTACATTATACAGCGCAATGCAGAATACCACCAGCTATAATGTACTATTGCTTGGATTTGTTGTACTCCTCTATAGCTGGTGGTATTCTGCATTGTGCTGTATAATGTGCTTTTGCTGGGTTTTGTAGTCCTCTATAGCCGGTGCCATTCTGCATTCATTGCTGTATAATTTTACACTTTTCATTTCACTATATTGTACACCACACTTTTTTTTCTTTTTTACTTCCACCGCTCCAAGCTTGCTGCAATCTCAATATAAAAACTAGAAGTCCCATCACTGGAGCCATTTTTTAAAATGTATTTTTTATCCGATTAACCGATTAATCGAACTTAATAATCGGCTAACTAATTGATTTTGAAAATAATCGTTAGCTGCAGCTCTACAATGCAGCCCAACGCATGTGGTGTGAATGGGCCCTAAAACATCTACTGTGTAAGCGGTATCTGCGGGGATCCTTAGAATGATATCAAAGTCTGGATATCATTTGATTTCTCGGTGCAGATCCTTAGATTCTATTATTCTATTGTGAGCAGACCTAGCCCGCTGGCTGCCCTTTACCTCTCTACATTTCCCCGCTGGCGCTCTGTCTACCCTAATGAGGATAATAAGCATGGAAAATCAGTTTCTGGTGTACTTTTCATAGGCATTATGGCTCCACTGGAGATTTATTGTGTTCCCTGTGGAATTTCTGTCCAGTTCACACCAGAACGTTAATAGGATACAACAGCCTGAAAGGGTATTGGATGTGTTATTTACAGGGATTGCCTCTAATACGTATATCTATATTTAGCTGGAGTGAATGTGAGAGTGTGAAGGGCAGTATTGTGCTAGCCCTGCTGGAGATTTCCACTCCATAAAAAAGCATTAAAGCGAAAAATTAATTTTGGATCCATTTATGTGTTTTATATAAATAATTGAGTACGGTATAGTGTAAAGTCTAGTATATTACCAAGCATTCACTGTGTTGACCAGTGCTGTCATCTGAACAGGAGGTTTTCAGAAGATATGATGTAGGGTACAGAGTGTACTTCCCTGGTGGAGTTACACTCATCAGTCATAGTGCAAATAGAAGGTTGGAGGTAGAAAAGTAACCAAGGAAGCTGGGAAGTTGCAGGTGTTGAACAGCGGTGTCACCCCCTGTCTATATGTGTTCTACAGAAGTAAAAACAACGAGAGGCTGAAAAGGGTCTAAAGAAAAACAGTTAAGTATATGTAAAGCCAAAGCATACTTGGGGGATTTATCAAAACTGGAGCAAACAGAATCTGGAGCGGTTGCCCATAGCAACCAATAGGCATCATTCTATAGTCTGCTCAGGTAAGATTCGAAAATGAGACAGAAGAGCTGATTGGCTGCAGTTTTTGTCCGTTCCAGTTTTGATCAATACCCCCCATTGTATTTCATTCTAGACACAGTAGGCAATGGTTAAAAACCTCAGTCAGGGTTTTTGATTTTTGTTTATTTTTTAATGCTATCATCTTTTGGAAAATTTCCCTTCACTTCCTGTCCTGTAGACACAACAGGAAGGGATGGAAATCTTTCCAAAGTGAGGGAAATGCCCCTTTCACATGGGCATTCCAATAAGGACACCTATCAGTTTTTCAGGTGGATCTGATCGCAAGCCCAATGTTAGTCTACGGGCAACCAGATCTCAATGTATGTGCGTCCATTTACATCTAATTACCCCCGACTCCGGCCAGCTCCGGAAAAACAAACTGGTCAGAGTTAATTTTCGGTCAACCTGATCGTGGTGGATCTGGGGTAATGGACACACATCCATTTACATTCGATGCAACATAGACTAACATGGGTTTGGTAATTGCAGTTTTTTTCCTCCTTCCAAAAACTGGATGGGCACGCATATCACAACGGTAACATCCGTTCCGATCAGCAGAGAATTTGTGCATGGATCTCTTGCTGGTCAGAACTGAAGGAGCCCATGTGAAAGGGGCTTTAGACGGTTGGCATCTGAACAAAATAGAGAGGGTTAATCCTCTTGCAAGGACACAAAGCAATACAATTCTAACACAAAATCCCTATTTTACAATTTGTTTATCGCCCTGCACTTCATATGTAAACATGCAAAAGATATTTAAAATGCTGCATTCACACCTAGGCGACAGCGCTTTCTCTTATTTCTCAGCGCTTTTTTTAGTGCACATTTTCGCAGTTTTTTTGCACATCTTTGCATGCAGTCGTGCGTTTTTGTAAGCAGATTGTGACCTTAATGTACTTGGCAAACGTGCGTAAAATGCACAAAAATAGTGTTTCACGTTTCCTATTGAGTCTATGCGGTTAAAACGTGCTTTAATCTGCCTAAAATAAGCTCATGTACTTTTTCCAGCAACATGCGTTTTTCTACACATGATGCTACGCTCAGGTGCGAAAGGGGCCTATAGAAATAAATGAACAAAAAGTATATGTGTGTTATATATATATATCTATATATATATATTTTTATTTTATTTTTCTCATCTGTGGCCAAAACAAAATCAAGATTTTGACAAATAAGAAACCATTACACCTTCTCTTTGAGGAGTTTTGGAATGAACAGTTTAGTTTACAAAGATTAATGTCACCTACATAATGAGAGTCGGCCACTGTGACGGTATATCATAAGATGGAAGGGTTACAGTGGTGTCAGACCATTAGTTAAGCAGAAGTGTGCCAAAGGTCTTTCTGTTATTGCTAAAAGTCACCTCACATGCCATATGGCAAAGATTAATTTGTCTTAGTACAAATGTGAGTTTTAATGCTAGACGAACAAGGTTGTTTTGTTTTTTAAATCCTTTTTTTTAAAAGGTATTTTATTGGTTATAAAAATGCGTACATTACACTGATAAATTTGGGTTATTTTTGAATTCCGTCAGCCCGCATGGCACTTTCAAGCTGCTGATGTCACAGTTTTCATTCACAGTGTCAGCAAACATTACCCAATTTCAAGAGTGTTATATGTTTGAAGTTTTAGAAATAAAATCTTTAGTTACTTTACTGATGCAGCTTTTACATGTGCTTTTAGTCATGATAAAACATGATAGACATTTTAAGAATGGAAATGTTGACCTGTCTGTATATTTTCCGATGCATGTTAATATGCATTCTAGATCAGGATTGTTTTGTTTGCGTGGGGTTTTTTGTGGTTTTTTTCTTTGTGGTTTTTTTTTTTTTAGTAGCTGGGCTGTTTTTTCACAAAATTAAGCACAAAATGTATGTTCTGATACTATTTTCACTGGGCTGTAATATACAAAAGTCTGTTTATTTTATGACACAACATGAAGACATGATTGTTTAGTGCGGATTAGATTTTCTCCTGTTGCTTTATTGGCAGAAGGAGAACGATGCTTGCTGTTTGGAGTATAGAGGGGTTATAGAGCCCCTGGAAGTGAGAGGGAGTTCTTGAGAGGTCAGCACATTTCTGGACCGTGTGTAGCAAGAAAGTGCTTTTCCCATTGGACCGGACTCCGAGGCGTTGCCGAGATTATTGCTTAACTCCCTCACTTCCTCAAATGAAAACCACACCGTGCATCTGTGTATTAGATAATGAGCTTTGAATAACAAACATTCACTTTTTTTTTTCTCTTTTTTTAGGTCGCTTGAACTATCCCCATCCAGGAACAGATAGTCTTCTGATGTTAAATGGTAGGTAGTTGTCTAAATAAAATAAAATTTAAAAAATGCGACATTCTACATATCTTATTTGTGAGATTGTGTGTGTGTGTGTGTATATAATAGTGAATTACTAAATTTCAGGTTATGAGGTTATCAATTATTGAACTAGTTCATTTTAAGGATATGTGCACATTGGTCATTGGGATTCCACTGTAGTTTGTTAGGGTACATGTGTGCTTGAAATGTGTTCCCCTGTGGGTCACTTTAGGTATAATTAAAACAAAAATCTAGCCAAACAGATGAACTGTATTTGAATCTTGAAGACTAATTCTGCTCAGTCTTTGGGATTTCACACATCCCTGCAACATTTTATAGCCCAAAAAATAATTTTATTCAGAGCCTACAGCATCGCAGCACCCTGTTTTAGAGACAGATTAAAGGAAAATGGGGCCCTAGGCAAGGTAGCAGCTTTGCCTTTCTTCACCCATCCATTCGATTACCATTGATAAGGATTGCAATAGGCACTGAGAAACCACCTCATATGCATTTTCCATGGCCAGCTGCATCAGACACCTACTGCCTAAAAGTACATCTTCACATTTGAAGTGACAGGCAGGTGCACAGCTTTCTCGCCCTTGTCTACCATAGAAACATGAAGGTGGTAGCTGAAAATGCACTGAACTCTAGGATAGAGACACTTACCTCATGGACGGGCACGTCTGACCCCATTGCTGGATAGCTTCTACATTAAGCACTAGATTTCATGGTCTTGATTTTCATTAAACAGCACATAGCACACACAGAATTTTTCTTCAGTGTTGCAGGTAACAGCCAAATAACCTACACTAATAAGTGGGCTCCCCCACTGACAAAGTCAGATGAACAAAGTCAGATGAACAGTAATAAAACCATCAAAATCATTAGACTTGTAATCTGTGTACAGTTTGTTACTTGGTTCTGCTTATCAGTGTTTTTTTTCCCCATGTAGTATTTTCTTTATAAACAAAATTAAGTACTATTCATAATACTTTTTATTTGCACTAACAATTTTTTTAGGACAAGCTTTCGGGGTCTTTCTACATTCTCGGTCCAAGCAGTATCAAGTAGAAGGTGGTAGACCCCAAAAGCTCGTCCTGAAAAATTAACTGAGAGTTGTTTTTTTTTAATCTGAACTATCACTGACCGTACTCAGCCTAAAGCTTAAAAAATAAAGGAATCTAAAGTGTATTTTCAGAGAGGAAACAATTACAGTGGTACCTTAGTTCGTGCCATGATTCTGGTCGCGTACCTAATTGGTCGTGAACCGAATCAAATTTCCCTATAATGTGCAATGTAATCCATAATACTGTACAGTACTGTATGTGTTAAAAAGCACACAAAAAAACTTCACAGCAAGTGTGCACAAGTCTGTCTGCGACCGTGATCTCTACTGGCGATAGCCACGACCACGTGTCAGAGCAGGGAGGATGGACGCAGTCGTGTTCGTCACCCGATGTGGAGTTTGCGAACAGCAGCAAAATTTTGCCAAACTTTCGGTTCGCGAACCGAATTGTACGCGAACAGAAGCATTTGTGAACCCAGGTATTACTGTACTTTCATTCTTGCTTTCAATATCCTTTTAACACATATACTAGATTGTTGAGTATGCTCCTTGTGTTTATCTCTATAGCACATTTGCCATCCCTACAAAAAAAAAACTGCTGACATTACAGGACAAGCTGTTGGGAGAGGTTGGTGTTTCCAGGAAGTCTGACAGCCATGCTTTTGAGGCAGGAACTATAAATTATAAGCCATGTGCGGCCTACTTCACGTAACTCACAGCCTGCATATGTACTGAGCAAATAGTTGCTCTATGTACATATATTTATAGACTCTTACAGAAAAATACACATAATAAGATAAGGTTACGTACATAAAGTAAATCACATTTACAGTATATTTAACAAACTTTAAAATCCTCTAGGGTTCATTGACATTTCTAAGACTCAGCGTAAGCTGGCTGTGTTCTATGTGTTTACTGAGAGTTCATCTCCATTATTTCAAAATGTTCATTTGTCCTTTTAATATTGTTTATTTTCCCTTTAAATCATAACCAGTAGCCAGCACGTAGACTTGCAGGAAAACTAGAAATCTTCAGTTTGTTCCGGATCCTCATTCCCCATCTCTCTGCTGCTAAAACTTGGTATTGCTAAACAGCTATTAAATACTGTAGTTGTTCACGAGAAGTACTGCATGTCATGGGTCAAGTTTAAAACTAATAAGGCATTTAAGCAGCAGGGCATGGAATATTCTGTTTAGTAGAGTGCTGTGGGAGGTAGGAACTCGCCTGTTCTACTACATAAAAAGCCTGACAACTGCAGAAGGGCTTTGTTTTTCCTTGGAAACCTTTTTTAGTAATTTAGACAAATCTATCTGCCCAGCTTCCTTACCTATCTGCATAATGGGCATTTAGTACCCTGCATCTGAAATGGTTTGTTGAGGATGTGATCGGATCTTACTTTGATGTAAGAAGTCATTGCTTACTTCACTAAAAATATGTTGACAGCACTTTTATCTACTGCTAGAAATTAACAATTAGATTTGGCTGTTGAATGCCACCAAATTGTAAATTATCATTTTAAGAATATCTTCCAATAAGTAACTCCAAGCTTTATAGCTAAATCTAGTAGGCTGGCATTCATATTACATGGCTGTTAGTAAGATTTGATTAGCTCAACAGATTTTACTGTGTGGCCATCCTCAAATCCTAATTTGCTGTAGAACATAGAAACTGTAAAGCTGAATACATTGAGCCCTGAATCCTTGTGCTGTTACCAGGAGATAATGAAATACGGACACCATACTTTCTGTAGTATGATTTATTGTGACCTCTGATGGTTTTGCCTGAGCCCACAGAATATGCCATATTATTAAAGGCTTTTTTCAGGCATGGTGTGAAGAAGCATTGCTTAGTTTCCCTGTCACCTCTCTCTGACCTTCAGAGATACTTCTAGGTGTATTTAACTAAGACAAACACTCCCCTGCCAGCATTTTCTATTAAGGCCAGTGGAGCGTAGCCTTGACTTGCTGCAGTGCACCTCTGTGACAAGAAACAGTTTGGTGAGATATTAACAAGTGATGAGGAAGAACTCAAAACATATCAACTGTAGTATAGCTGTAAATGACCTGCAGAGCTGTGGCCATCAGGATCATGCAAGCCTCGGTATATCTTGACAGTTGTCTAGCGAGGCATGGTGGGGATTGTAGCTCAACATTTGGAGGCCCAGGACCAGCCCTGTACCAGTACAAGCTAAATCTTGGGATTCCTGTACATGGCTTCACATGGAGCTGTAGGAGCTCAGGTATAAGTGATAGCGACCCTGCATGAGATCTAACTGATCTCATGCAGTTAGATGTGATTATTCCATTTCCTATTTTTAAACGATGAGACACTTGATATGGTAAAAAAATCCAGCTATCACTATTTTACATAGCAAAAGGTTATTTCAGAATAGCAACCAGTTTGGATTAAAAAAAACCCAAGGTCCCAATTCTTTTACTGAGAGTTACAATGACATTGCTGAATCAGGAACACAAAAACCTCTGCTCCCATAGGCCAGTAGTCCCAAAGATTTATTAGTGGAGGACAGCATGCTCTCCCCACTGATGCCAGGCACAAGCAATACAGTATTCTGGCTGCATGGTTTAGAATATTGGCTCTTTTACATACAAATAACCCCTTCCCCTGCTTCAGAAACTGAGATGAATTTGTTACCAGTTTTAGTTATGGGTTATTATTATTATTCAGGATTTATATAATGCCAACAGTTTGCACAGCACTTTACAATATAAGGAAGACATTACAATTACAATACAATTCAAGACAATATGGTAAGGAGGGCCCTGCCCGTGAGGGCTTACAATCTAAAGGGGAGGGGCAAGTGATGCATGAGGAGGTAGCTGTGTGAGGATGAATTGTTTGAGAACGTGATGGTTGAGTGGTTAGTTTGAGGTTGGATATGACTTTGATTAAAAATTTGTTCATCAGATTGTTTCCCTACATGTAACAATACAATAATTTGGAAATGGCGGTTTCTTCCAGAAACTGATAACATTAAAGCGGAACTACAACTAGCCTCTATTTGGATTGCAGTTGCCATGGTGCTGCACATGTGATCAGCTATGACACCAGCTATTAGAGGGCTTGAAAGTTCAGTTGCGCAGTGGCAACCTTGACAGTTGGCATGCCTTAAGGCTGGGTTCACACCTAGGCGTCTTGAATATGCGCGTTTGTCGCACGTTTTTACGCGGTAAAAAAACACGTGTTTCCGAGGCTACTTGGCTGTATCCCTATGGAAACGCCCGACCAAAACGCCCCAAAGAAGTACATGTACTTCTTTGGGTGTAGGGCGGTTTCCCGCACGTTCGTACTCGCGGAAAAACGCCCAGATGGGAACCATGCACATTGAAAATAATGGCATTTCCCCGTTTGAGCGTTTTTCCGCGAGTACGAACGCGCGGAAAAACGCCCAGGTGGGAACCGGGCCTAAAAGTAACTGCTTTGGGAGACCTTAAATTGGTGGTTAAAGGTTCTCTTTAAATTGGCAGTTCTTTCAATAAACCATTTTTATCAACTGAACATACTTGCATGCCTCACTGATTACAATTGCATCATCTGGACTAAAATACTGTGGGGGAATTAATCAAAGTTGGAGCAGACAGAATCTTGAGCAGTTGCCCATAGTAACCAATAAGCATCTCTCTTCAGTTAAGATAAGATTTGAAAATGAGACAGAGAAGCTGATTGGTTGCAGTGCAAATCTGCTTCAGAATTTGTCTGCTCCAGTTTTGATACATTCCCCCCTCTATGTTGGAAAAAGAAACCTGCTAATTTGCATTGGCTGGAGTGCGAGTTTGTCTTTAGCAGTTGGCTTTTACTTTAGCACCAAACAGCAAAGCACTTTGTCAGTTGTAAACCGTGACCCTTGGCACCAGGGGTTAATAAACAGAGGCCATGGACGGCTTGACCTCTAGCCCTCTGAGAATAATTATCCCTGTGCATAACTATTCATCTAATGAATGACTACTGAGCATACCAAGATGAATGTTTCTGCACGAAGTTACCCTCTACAGCAATTTATTTGGTGCTTAATCCAAAACAGGAGGACTGTTCCAATGATCTTGTCATTTGGAGAAGACATAAAAATGGTTTATGGTGACATGGTATAATCAAGTGCCATGTGCCCCAAGAAAAATGTTTCATTTTATGAGGGCTGGGAAAATAATTGCAGCAAACACAAGCCGTACATGTCTAGGCCCTTTCTGATTTACATTACCATTATGAATTGCCACCTCTAGCAGAATGGAGAATGTGAATTGTTCTCTGTGGTAAATCTGGTCATGAAATCTCACACTATTCACGAGTAATGATTTCCTACCTGGTGGGGTAGATTTACAGACCGTCATCCAGAGTATTTCCTAAAACAAAATAGAGAACTGTAACTGCATAATTTACAAAAAAAATCCTTGGTTGCTTTTTATAAATGATTCACATCCGTAGTATTTCTTCGATATTGGAGGATTGGGCTGCCTTAAGTTGTGCCTATGGGCAAAATGTAAAGCTGAACTCAAGTCAGATGTTAAAGACACAAATGAATGCAGCTCTGTAATCCTTAATGCATCAAATGTTTTTGTTCAATGCAAGCAGTATAAGTACCTGAATTTGATAAGGTATCTGCTTCTTGCAGTCCACTGTTTAGTAGAGCTCAGATTGAGGAATGGAGAATGAAGAGCCAATCGGGTGTGCTACCAATTGAGAGAGATGAGCCACCAGTGTGCTGGTTCTCCTTTCACTCTCCGCTCACAAGGTGACAGTGACACTGCAGCAGGGACAGATCAGGTCCCTTTGCCTGCCAGACAGGAATGGATTTTGTGGAGGTGCAAGGTACATCTTTGGACTGTATGGATAGAAATACAAATACTTTGACAAGTAAACAGTATCCTTATTTTTAGATTATCTTTTGTATTTTAGTTTTTGGGGGGGATTTTTTGTTTGTTTTTGCCTGAAGTTCAGTTTCTAGTTCTGACTGCATAGATTTATTTTTGCCCATTGCTCAGCAAAATGTCACTTATTAAAGTCCTCCCCTCAATGCCATATGCACTGGGTGATAAATTCACGTTCTCATTTTGCCAGCAGCTTTAAGCTTTGGTAGGGTCTCCCTGTGAACGGTTGATTGACGTAAAAGCAATGTGGGTTTGTTTCTCTTCTTGAAAACCTCTTTTCAGATCCAGTGTGAAATCTCCAATTAGACTCCAGTTGTTTAACACACTCAGTGAGCTAACAAGCCTCTGGGGCTGAGAGAGATTATAAACCTTTCCTCACCCGCTCTCCGCGTACCAGCCTTGACGTTTTTCACCTACCAGGGGATGTTGGCCTCTGTTGTGAAAGCGAACAGTGTTACATAATTGAGGACACAATTGAGTCCTGGCAATTTTTATGCAAATATCCTTAATGCGGTATTGCCCGCAGCACAGCTACTGCTTAATGGGCTGGTTCAATACTGCAGGTCAGTACAGATATTTTTTTCTAGGCTGGCTGACATTGGGATTAATTTTCCTGGATACAAGGGGGCCTCTCTGACTTAATGGACTTATTTATGGTTTTATAAAGAGGAACTTCACTGCCTGCAGTTTAACGTAACCCCAGTACAATTCAGCAAAACACACATGTATGTAGGCACAAGCAAAGTGTTTTGTTTTTTTCTATTGTGTTCCCCTCATGGTCCCCCAATAGACCACTGCATTTTATCAGAAAGTCAGTTGTCCAATATGGGGGCAGACACAGACCTGGCTTACTCTCACTGTTGTCTAGCAGCAGGCGCACAAGTCCCAATCAGGTCCCTTGACGTCACTCGGATCTGCCCCATAGACGCCTCCACGGCTGGTAGCCGCGGAATTTGAACTGTGTGTGATGTCCTCTCGTCGGCTGCCGAGGGACACCGCTCTCCATCCTGGAAGAAAAAAAAAACTACTACTTACCTCACCGCTCTCCATCCTGAGTTCCAGGTTGACAGGCTGCACCTGCTCTCCAGCACCTTCCCTTGTGTGGAATCACTAAAGTCTACTTACTGCAAGTAAAACTTGTGTTGACAAAGTTAACCCTTCACTTACTTAATTGCTATTATTTTGTAACTGACTGATATTGGAGTTTCATTATAGGCCTAATGTTAGTCATAGGGCCCATTCACACCAGATGCAGTGCATTCAGGTCCGATTCTGGCCAAAACGCACTGCATCACATTGTGGCCGCGTCACTTTTTTGTGAGGCAGGAGGGGGAGTGGCAGGCCATTGAAGTGAATGGCACTGGCACTCTAATGCGATCGGCCGCATGGTCCTGTGCGATCAAAATAGGCGCAGGTACGGTTCCATTCACTTCAGTGGCCCTCCACGCACCCTCCTGCCCCACAAAAAAGTGAGCTGGTCCGCGATGCAGTGCGTTCCGGCCAAAATCAGGCTGGAACGTACCCTCAGGCCTGGTTAACACCTGCGCATTCTGAGGACGAGTGCCAATGTGTGCGCTCGGCATTTATGTCTGTATAGTGGTATTCTGCATTGCTGTATAATGTATTGTTGAGTTTTATAGTCCTCTATACAGGGTCAAATAGTTGCAGCTGTGACTGGACCCTAGCATTCTGTCACTTGGGGGGCCCAGACATTAATTCACGCACTCCTGGCCCTGAGTCTAACCAATCTGTCTACATACACATACCTTTTTATTGATATATATATATATAATCATTGCATACGCAATTCTCTGATACTTGTAATCTTATTTATATATACTTTATTAGTTTTTTTTCAATGGTATGATTTAATGGTGAAAATTATTAGTGCCCCCCCAGTTTTGACTGTGGTATCTTATGTGCCCCCCCTATATATTGTTCCTAGAGTTGCCACTGCTCACTGCCTACATTGGATCACTGATCACATTATTTTGGGCATTTCATTTAGGTAGTTGGCTAGTCTGCATTTTAGCAGTTCTTTTAGGTGGTTCTCCGATGCAGTTTAATTTCTGCATAAGCTTTCCTAATCCCTATGATTCTGCAGCACACAAAAATGTTTTATAAGGTTTAGATACTGATGTGTTTACATAGGTGCACTGATGAACACCAACTTCTGTCCTGGCTAAAATAGCAGTCCTTTAAAAGAGATCTTTGGGGTAAGTGTTTTTTCCCATAGTTCTCTTAAGGGTCACGGGAGGACATATACTAGCATCCTCCCGTGATTCAAAGCTCAGCATATCGCGAGCTACAGCTCGTGGTATACTGAGGCCGCCGTAGCCAGGGCGGATCCTGACAATGCTGTTGAGATCCACCCATCTGCGTGAATGACAGGTGGCTCTGCCTATCTAGAGGCAGAGCCAGCTGTACCCGCCCCCTCCCCCATCCGTTCCTCCAGTCAGCACTGAAGGGGAGGGGGGGAATCCCTGCAGGGAACCGTGACTGAAAGTCACTGCTCTCTGCAGGTAGATGATCGAAAAGTGAGTGATTTTCACTCACCACACAGTTCTAGGGTATAAAATTCATTTCAGTACAGCGCTGCATGACGGAATAAACGTCAGTCAAAGTACCGCAGCGCTGAATACTGAAAAATGGCCTGGCCAGGAAGGGGGTCTAAACACCTGGTCTTGAAGTGGTTAAGTAGTATTAAACTTTCAAACTATTTTCTCAATAATAAATCCAGATCAAACAAATATACATTGCCCAGCAAGGCATTGCTTTACGTTTTTGCCCAAACACTTACAATCAACATGTTTCTGAACATCTGCTTCCAAGTCTCTTAGCTCAGCTTCCCTGAACTTCCTGTTCCTGTCCAGTACAAGATCACAAGTGACAGAGCAGACTCCAGCAACTGTTCATCTATTAGCTTGGAGAAGAGAGGAGAGTGGGCCAGGGTGTGTGTTTGTGGAGACACACACAGCTTACTAGCCCACACAGAAGGGTGTCTGCATAGCACTCTGCTTGAGAAAGGAGTCAATCTAAAACAGGAAGTCTGGATTAGTACTCAGGGGACCAGCTGATTCTGCAGGAAACTAAAGCTGGTCATATATATAGATTATCTGCAGACTTTCTATGGTCAGATGGAAAAAGTGCAACAGATTCCTCCAACTACGCTAAACTATGTGGATGGAGGAATCTCCCGCTGGGCCAAGCTTCAGTATCTTGCTAGTCAGCCTCGCTGGCTGTCAAAATACCTGAACACTCTGATTCGATGCAGCCAGCGGGGCTGACTAGCAAGATATTGAAGTTTGGCCCAATGGGAGATTCCTCCATCCACACAGTTTAGCATAGTTGGAGGAATATGAAAATATGCAGAAAATCTATAGGTGCATGGCCAGCTTTAAAGGAGAACTATGAGGTGAGTGCTTTTCACTCACCTCATAGTTCTAGCCGACCTGTGACAATGAGACTGTCACAGGTCGGCTCAGTAGATCGGGAGGTGAGCGAACACATAACGGCGTTCGCTCACCTCTCGATCCTGTCACGGCTCTCTGCCGTGACAGGGGAGGGGCTAGATTCCCCCCTCCCCGCTCCAATCCGCCAGCGCTGACTGGCGGAACGGACGGGGGCGGGGAAAGCTGGCTCTGCCTCTAGATAAGCAGATCCAGCTGTCAGTCACGCAGCTGGGCGGATCCAGACATAATTGTCGGGATCCGCTTCAGCTGCGGCGTCTTAGTATCCCAGCTCCAAAGGCTGTTTGTGTACGCAAACAGGCATTTGTTTGGATGCAGTCACGGTAAGCTGACAATTTTCCCCTGGCTCCTTTTGATTATTGTTTTGGGGTTTTTTTTAGTCAAAGGTTGTCACCAAGAGGTTCCAACAAAATTTACCCCTGGCTCAAATTTCAGCTGATTCCTGCTGATTATTTAAGCCATGTATGATGAATACCTTTAACTCTGTGCATCTTTTGTGAACACATCAGAGAGGAGGATTCCTTGTTCTGAATCATTTAGCTGTTTGAATTTAAGCTTGAGGTGTTGAGCTATGTAAACAGGTTTTTTTGTTTTTTTTAGCAAAGTTCCGCCCCTGGTTTATTTATTTTTTATTTTTTTTAATAATTGTTTTTTGTTTATGTTTAAACTTTTTTTTTTTGCCTTTTAAAACTTACTATTGCTGTCCACCTTAAAGAGCAGCATTAGGACTCCATGTTGCATGATGCATCAGGCACTGTCATTCGTAGTCAGTGCATTAAGTGAACTGTATACCAATGCACTGATTAAAGGGGGCACTGTCAAACACTTGTGTAGCCCCAGACAGAACAATGCAGTGAAAGGTGAAAATGCTGTACCCACTGTCAGAGCCTGCAAGGCAGCAAGTTAAGCGGAAATGACTGGGGTACAATATTGCATAAAGGTTTATGCTGTAAGGAATGGCTACACACCAATACTAATGTGCAATTAAAGAAAATGTAACATTATATAAAATTTTTGTTAAATACCTGGGTTTAGATACACTTTTATACAGCAACGTTTCTAGTGTGGGAGCAGGAAGGGTTCTTCCTCCGAGTCATTCAGCTGAATCCTTCAGCTGTGTGTGTAACCTGAGATCTTGCTATTTTTAGGATTGCGCAGCTCAGCAGTAACAGCATAACAGGTGAGTATAAAAAATTTTTTTTTAGTCCTGAGCCTAATATATGAAAGAAGGTATATTTATTACCGTATGCTTAGGAAATGGACCTGAAGATGCAAAAGCTTTATGACTGTGTAATTGGTTATGTAGGAGGTAATACACATGTGACCAGGCAGCAGCCACGTTTTGTTTTGACTGGACGAAAAGGCAAAGTGGTGAGTATGTAAGGTGGAGGCACGCACTGCTATTATAGGCATTGTTATAATCAGATTTCCTCTTGCCTCACAAGCCCTGCAGGAAATAGTATTGCACGTGTACAAATGATTTCTAAAAATAAGTAGTAGATGAATGGATGTGCTAATGCTAGCCACTGTTGTATGACCAGCATGTGATTCTAAGGGAGGTGTCTTCTCTTTGTTAGAACCATTTATTTATTTCATCCCATGTGATCTAAGCCCTGTTTGTAATCTATAGGAACACTGTGAACACCCAATAAATTATACATGTTACTGTTTTTTTTGTTTTTCCAGCTCGAACAATAGAGAGAAAAATCAGAATTTTGTAATGGCTAACGTGCAAATTATATTCTTTAGAGGCTAACTAAAAATATCAAAAGTGCATCTCAGTATTCATGGAACGATCAAAGATTTCAGTGTATCAAGTAGAGCTGCAGCTAACGATTATTTTCAAAATCGATTAGTTAGCCGATTATTACGTTCGATTAATCGGTTAATCGGATATAACATAAAATACATTTTTAAAAACGGCTCCATTGATGGGACTACTAGTTTGTATTGAGATTGCAGTCCATCACAGGAGCAAGCTTGGAGCGGTGGAAGTAAAAAAAGAAAAAAAAAAGTGTGGTGTGCAATATAGTGAAATGAAAAGTGTAAAATTATACAGCAATCAATGCAGAATGGCACCGGCTATAGAGGACTATCAAAACCCAGCAATAGTACATTATACAGCACAATGCAGAATTCCGCCAGCTATAGAGGAATACAACAAATCCCAGCAATAGTACATTATAGCTGGCGGTATTCTGCATTGTGATGTATAATGTGCTACTGATGGGTGTTGTACTCCTCTATAGCTAGTGGTATTCTGCATTGCGCTGTATAATGTATTATTCCTTGATTTGTAGTCCTCTATACAGCGCAATGCAGAATACCACCAGCTATAGAGGAGTACAACAAATCCCAGCAATACATTATACATAGTGTAAAATGTATTGCTGGGATTTGTAGTCCTCTGTATAATATACAGCACAATGTACCATCAGCTATAGAGGAATACAAATCCCAGCAATACATTATAGAGCACCATGTGTGGGCAAAGTGCAGGCTTATCTGAGCAGTCTTCTAGCAACTTTGTTTCTGAGATCGGGCCTGTCTATCTACCGCCCACACCTGCTCCTCCTTACTTCTTCTCCCCGCGTCCCTGTGCCGATTGGGATTTGGGCGGGCGGTGAGCGTGAGGTGGGGAGGAGGTGTGGCGAGCAGCGTGTGTGGAGCCGTGAACAGGGCCAACCAATCGGAAGCCGATTAATCGATGATTGAAAAAGTTGACAACTTTTTCAATAATCGATTATAATCGATTATGTCGATTAGTTGTTGCAGCCCTAGTATCAAGCCCCATGACACATTCCAAAACTCGCATATATATGTTCCGGAAGCAAACCTTTGTTTTCTTAATAAAGCTATAATTTTCTCTCCCCCCCCCATTATTCTCTTCAGCACAAAGAAATTTTTTTGAAATCTATATCCCTTCGATTTTTTTATTTCTTTATTTATTGTTAGAAAGGGGCTTGTGTTGAATTGACAAAAAAGTTCTTACAGAATTGTCAAGTAATGTGAGTCAGTCTTTGTGGCACGTGTACAATGTTATTAGGCACATTTTGTGTCCCATTTCAATTTCCAAAGGTTTTTTTCTGTTTTTGCTTTGATTTCATAATCCTAAAAAACAATGCATGAGATCTTCCGTGATTGGATGAGAAATGTAAGAGGAACCATTAGGGTATGTGCGCTTGTAAGTGTAGTCTGCCATTTAGTCTGCTTTGATGCCATGTATTTCAGTGGATAGAAATGAAGTCACTAGGTTGTAAAGTCTACTTGAAAGTAATTTTTTAATTAACTTTTTCCTTTTTTTTTTATTACATTGTGACTTGGAAGTATAAAGAACACATATTGACCCTACATATCTGTGGGTCAGTTTTAACCATGTGTATGTATGCCACAAGGATTTAATTATAAGAGTAGAAAAACCCCACTGGAACAGCTAAGTATGTAGTGTGATGAACAGGCATATGCAAAATTAAGCATTTTAAGGGCCATGATCCTGCAGCCATATAAAGGCGTTTCTTGAAGTAGCATAATATGCAGCTTAAGTTTAATAGTCAAAAATAAAAGATCGTTTGATCCTAGTATTAGGGCAGCAGACATTCCAGGATGAATGTTTAAAGCTGTCATTAACAGTATAATACAGATATATCAGAATTATATTCTGACCATCAGGAAGAGATCCAGGATTGACCCCAGCACAGTTATCGTGCATGTCATCCATGTATAATGTATAAGAACTTTTGGAAAACAAAGTTGTGCTGTGTTTGAAACCAAAGGGGAGTGGGTAACCAGTGAAAATCAGTTCCGCTCAACAAACATAAAGCCTGTGACCATAGGTAGTGGCAGTCCTGTTACTGTGAATATTGGAATAACTTCTTAAATGCCAAGAATGTCTACCTGTAGTAAGACTATCAGGCAGGGTAGGTACAGCAAGAAATTAAACAAGTTCCTAACCCTAACGCAAAAGAGATCAGAGAGAGAGAGAAAAGTAGTTGCATTCCCTGTTAGGTCTCGTTCACACCTAGGCGTATTGCATATGCGCGTCTGTCGCGCGTTTTTTTTACCGCGATTTCCGAAGGCTACTTGGCTGTATCCCAATTAAAACGCGCAACAAAACAGCCCAAAGTAGTACATGTACCTTTTCAGGCGTGGGCCGTTTTGTAGCGCGTTAGGGACGGGCGGAAATACGCCAAGGTGGGAACGAGACCATTGAATACAATGGGATTTATATTTTTGAGCGTTTTGTAGAGCGTTCGTCGAGCGTAGAACACGCTACAAAACGTTCAGGTGTGAACAAGGGCTAAAGCAGTAGTGCTGGTCAGATAAATATCTAACAGCCAACACCGCAGTAAAATCAGTGAGTTGGGAAGCACAGAAGGAGCATGATGTCAAAACAGGTCTGCATTATGGCAGCCACCCTTATAGGTTATTGTGGGATGTAAATTCCCAAGATCTCACCAGAGAGCTGACTCAGAAGTCCACAGGCTCAGCAGTTTAGTAGAATAAGGCATAAGAGTCATCCCCGTGGGTGCAGGAGCATGAGTGGTATAAGAGCAAGAAAGGAGCTCTGTGTCCTCCAGAACCACAGTATGAAATATAAGCAGATCTGCATAAGCATACAACCGTTTCTGCATTATAGTATAGGAAACCTCTTCAGAGGTAAACATGCCCATTTTTTGTTCCATGGCAACTTAAACGTATGGGTAAATTACAATAGCATTGTTGTTGTATTAATGTTCTTTCATAGATTTGGCTGCTTTAAGAATATTATCCTCATCTTGGGAATGCAGTATGAAGACTATGAGTATTCTCGTAGGGGCGGTGTCCACATGAGGGCTCTTTTGTGCATGCTCAATGGTGAATAAAATGACAGAATACAGTTGCATGACTTCCTTTAGCCACTTTTTTCTAAAAAGTCCTCAGTATTTTTGCTCTCTCATCCCTCAGGAAAGCCAAAAAATCTAATATTATTCTGCTTTAGGCAGTCCTCTATAGCTTCCAATTTGTTATATTGGTCAGAGAGTTATTTATGAGTATTTCTTCTATCCACATTAAAGGGTTGCACATTATTTTCTAGATCACCAATCCTCTGTTAGTTAGGGTAATGTTTCCTTCATATTTTGCATGTCTTGTTTGAGAAAGATCAAGTCCACATTAATACTATCAATATGAGCAGCTAGGGTAGCCTGGCAATGTTGTATAGCAGTCGTGATCTGTGTCGGAAAAAGCTCTTTCTCAGCAGCATGTGAATCCTCCTCCATGGGAGTTGTGGTAGCTGGCACTGAGGGATTGTCTTCAGGTTTAGAGCGCTCCCTCTGATTGCAGAGAAGAGGAAACCATACCTGTAGCTTGGTACTGCAGTGCCTCAGCATCAGAGCCTCATGTTTCCGGATGGTGCCATCTTGCGGGGTTATTGCTGGGTGAACTTGGCCAAATGATCCCCTGGGCTTTGTGCAGCACTGTGGCCAAGTTTGAACATGGCTGTGGGTGAGGCAGAGAGAGCAATTGTTCCAGCAGCATTGGCAGAAAGGATGTCCAGAACTTGGCAGGTTCACATCAGGATGATACAAATGTCAACACTCGCCATCAGTGCTGCTTACACCCGCAAGTCCGGCTCCATCCCCTCACTTTATCATTTTTACTTCTTCCTTTTTCCATTGTGCCTTGTCATATGACTTTGTAGGGTATTCTGCTGTATTTTAAGGTAATGCAGTACCCATACTTGTTCAGATTTATTTTGTAAACAAGTATGTAATTGATCATATTTACTATTCAGTGAGTCATCATTGGTCTGAGCTTGACCCATAGATTTGGTTTGACATTAGAGGAAAAGTACAGTAGTTAAACTGCATCATCATAGGCAAATATGGATATCCTAATGTTCGTATTTTTAATAGACTAATTCAAGGCAACAATGTTTGCCTGATGAAGGGACCCTATGTGGCCCCAAAACATTGTTCGCTTTGTGATCATGTGAACATGCTTCAATAAAAGACATGCTTGCATCACTATTAGAGTGCTGGTGACATTTCCTGATCTTTATTATAGACTAAAAAATATGGCTAAGAAGCACTATCCAATCGTTAAAACTTGAGGCTGATTGACTGGACATTTATATACCCTTAAAAGAATCAGATTTGTTTTTGGCATGTCAAGCACGTTTCCACTGACAGTTTATAAGAATACCCAATATCTTGAAGCAAGCTTTTTGTGTACACTACCTGCCAGTAGTTTGTGTAAATAATGGAAAATGCCTGCTCTGGCAAGCAAAGTCATTAAAGGAGATCTTAAATACATTTTATACCAGAACGATCATTTTAAAGAGATAGTCCACCTGGTGTATAATCTTGCTAGATGCTGGCTGATTAAAAAGTACATTAGCCTATTCTTATCTCTTGGGTAGCTTAAGAGCAAAAAGGTTGAGCTCTTACGTTTAAAGTGTATAGTTAATTTCTTAAGTATTTGAACTTGGTCAACTGTTTTAGTTGTTATGTTTTAGGGTTCGGGTGCAGTTTGGGTATAGTTGTCTAGTTAAGAGTAAGGTTAAGATTACGAGTTAGAGATGTGTGTGAAAATACTTAAGCACTGGGTTCTTGGTACCGATAACCAAATACAGAAAAATACTAACCCTGTATCTACCTGTCATTAAGAAACATAAGGATTGCCATTTCTGTCCCCCTTTTGAGAATGCCTACCTGTGTCCAGCTTCACTTTTCCTGAGTCACTGATGCAGAGCAAGCATGCACCAATAGTCCGTAATCTTATTACTGGGTCAGTTACTCATGGTACTGAAGACAAAGCATGAGTATTGAGGATGAATGCCAACAAACATGCATTTTTATGAAAAGAGACAACAATGAAAGTGTACATATTTTGTCATGGCAGGTTTCTTTTAAAATATTTGGACAGCTGGGCCTGGAGTGAATTTGTGCTTTGCCTATGCAGGGCGAAGCAACAGGTTTAAACTAATGTGCCTTGCCCCAGCAGCACATACTGCCCTTTATTTCACTCCATTCATCTGCCGTCCTGGGTAAGCTTAAGTCATAAGTTGCTCTAGTTGGAGCTTACACAGAGTTGATCCTACTTTATACCTGGAAGTGCAGGGTATTTCTCTTTGCTCCTAGCAGGGAAAAAAGAGAGTATATGCATTGGGGCACCAAGGTGAACCTGTTGTGTTTGCCCTCCATATGCAAAGTACTGCTCTGCTTTAAGGTGGCCATACTTTGCAAATATCAGAACCTACCGAAATTCACAGTAGCTGCCTCTGTTGGCACCCTTTCGGCTGGCATCCCTGAATCAGCTGATCGAAGGAGCTGGTCAGAAAATCTTTGTACCAACAGAGCCAGTAGCCTATGAGCTGCTGGCTTTGTTCGGGTATTCTGACAGTGGCTGGCAGCCGCTGTCAGAAATAAAACATACAGCGGGGATTCCGTGATCAATGCGCTCGTAGCATTGATGGAGGAATCTGCTCTATTTATTTAACAATAGAGCAGTGTATGGCCAGCTTTAAACACAGAGATCTTGGCACTAGAACTGCTGCAATAAAGTGAGAGGTGTTCTGTGTGAGTACCGCAAAACAAAATATCAGTTTTATTGGACTGACCTTTTTAAAGTGAAATTTGCGAGTTGGCACAGGTAGTCGATTGAAATAAGTGATTCTATGAAACATTGACAATTTTGTCCTTTGTTTACATGCAGCAAGGAGTTATGGCAGAAGACGAGGTAATCAATTTATCTATTTATTACTAAAGCTGAATTAACAATTGTTCCACCTGATCGATTCCACTTGTCCCCTCCCTTTCCTCAATCAAAATTCCCTAGACACAACTTCTATGAATCATATGCTTATATTAACATACAAATTGATTACTAATAGAATGTTTTATCAAATCTGAACCTTTCACATTTGATCATGATTGATCTTGTTTAATGTTAAATGGCTTACCTATGTGACCCTCCATTTTTATTTAATATGTATAGACTTTTTTTCAAAAATTCGGTCATGTTTATATGTGTACTTGTGTGCCATTATTGCAATATCGAACACCGTGACTCAAGAGAATTCAGAAACAAACTCTTGTATTATGCTGCTTCCATTAAAATAACATATACATGTATAGCTTCCAATAGGCATAACTAAAATCCACAGTGACCTGGTGCAGAATGTGTTCCATTTATTTACATACCATTACCCGCTTCCCAGCTCTTATCCATGTGCATGGAGCAAACCCAGCAAAACTTAATATCGGTGTTCTTGAAAGGAACCCGTTGGGCTAGATATGTGGATGCTTCCATTGCTGACTTCTTTTTCAAGGTGTAAGTCCAGGGCTGCCATCCTTGTTATTGCTTCACCAGTGGGTAAATCATTGGCTTGGGACACGCATTAGTCTATTAGTATAACAGGTGTCTTGAGCATGCATCATAACCAAACCAGCAATGGCAGCTCCCACATTTCTGTCCTGATGTGTTAGTTTTCCTTGTTGAAAGTAAAACCCAGGAATTTGGTTTGTTCAGTAAACTGCAATGGTGATCTGAAAGGAATTGTAAGACACTAGCGACCAAATTTCTGAAAGCAGATCCCTGAAAGATTAAAATGTATGTCAAGTCAAAATATGTTTTCCCTTCATTTGCTGTCTTACAGATGCATTGGAAAATGAGAGGAAATCTTAGTTGTCATAGAACAAGCATACCCATAGGAAGATTTCCCTTTATCCTCCTCCTGGTGGAAACTTAAATTTTTGGCTTTTCCCTAATTTTCAGTTCTGTTAATAATGGTCACCAGGAAAAATTAGGGTTTATCTCCCTATTGGAAACACAGCAATAAGAACCTCAAAGGATTGCTAACCCCTCACTACTCTATCCAAAATGTAAAAAAACGTTTTGTATTTGGATACACATTTAAAGGTTACTGCACTTTGCACAGTGCTCAGGATGAGCCTGGTGGTCACACACATAATAATCTGATTAAATAATTGATCAATTAATGTGACTAAACTGGTTCAAATTGAATTAAAATTGCAAATGGACTCTCCATCTGATCTATTTTAATGAGATTTAGACGCCATGTCAATCAGCTGTTATGGAATCGTGTCTGATTTATTTGAATACATATCTGTTGTCTGCTGGAGAACTAATTGTAATTCAGATCGATGAAATTATATATTGTGAATCATTTACTTTTATAACTGATCATATTTTAGAACTATACCACGTGTTGTATGGTACAATATTTTAATAGATCACTTCAATAGATTGCGATCGCTTGTGCCTAAATTGATCACAGATTGCTTATGGCTACCTTGATGTTGTCATTGTAGAACAAGCTAATGATGATGCAGACTTTCCTTGCTGCAGTTTATCTAGATGTCCTTAGCAGCAGTTCATAGAAAGGACTCATCCCCTTACTATGTAACAGATTGCAGAAACCACAATGTCTGATTGCTTGCTATTGAGGGATTGCTATTCCAGTCCTCGCTTGCAGTCTTTGTATGCTTACAACACCTTCTGGGTTGTAAATTTAGCAGAACATGTTTTTCTGGCATTAAGCATTTGCTTGGGAAGACATTCTTGTTCGGCAACCCTGGTGCAGCTGGTTAGTCGCTTACAGTCAGGGTGTATGTTGTTGGGTCAGGGATTTGTGAAATTCTAGCCCCACCTGCTTCAGCCAAAGCTGCCCAACAAATGGCTACATAAAATACTTGTCCTAGGTTCGGATGTGTGCAACGCTTCAGATTCCTCTCTGGCTTTACGTCAGTTCTAGCTGTTGGAATCCTTTGGAAGCGTTTTATTTTCAGAGAAGGAGAGCTGCATCTGGTTTCAGTTATGAAATCCTTTTCCAATTCAGCTAGTGTACTGAAATCTGTACTTATAACACATTACTATGTCACACTTGAATGTTGACAGCATCCTTGCAGTGTGCCTGCATTGTAAGGCAAATAGGGTGGGAGAAGAGGTAATGTTACCAAAAGCGCAAATCACAGGTTTGCGTTGAGCTAGAATTCTACTTGTGTAGGTGGAAGCTGGCATCATGTGAATTTAGTTGGCAGTGATCTTCTGACAACTAAATACTTCCCTTGCAGTGGGGGAACTGCAAGGGTTAGGTGCTTGTTTTTCTCTAGGGGATGGGATAAAGTGGATATACTCACCTGATCCTCTGTCCCACGGCAGTTAGCACTCACCTCTCTCCTCCCCTCCGCACAAGCTGTTGAATGTCCCTTGGTGTCAGTGGTGTCCCAAGACTTTTTGCCGCGGGAGGGGGTGTTGCATGACAGATGCCACCCTCTGCGGATGTGGGACACACTGGCCTGCATCCTGCCCAGCTCCTGGCAACCAGTGACATCAATTGTTGCCAGTAGCTGAGCGGGACACTGGCCAATGCATCCCAGGCTGCAAAGAGCTTGACAGGGAGATGTGTATGGCCCAACTCTTAGCAACCTGGGACGCTCTGGCCGGAAAGGGGGCGGCATTGTGCCACTATACAACAAACATTCTGCTCTGCTTGCTACTCCCTTACCACACGTGACCCAAAGAGATGCTGCCTGAGGCAACAGCCTCAGGCTTCCTCATTGGAGACAGCCCTGCTTGGCATTCCCATGTTAATGCAAGTTAATAGACCTATTTTAGACTTGATGATGTCAGTGGTCCTTAGACAACCAGAGGCCACGGGAAAAAAGTACATATGCTTTATTACATCTACGTAAAGATAAATGAGCACTGAACCCTAGCAGTGTAGCCCCACTACATGTCAGTTTTTAAAATTCCTGGATTTCTTCTTTTAGAAGCTCTTTTGTTAATAGATTTTAAATTACTGTGAAAACCCCTCAACAACGCTAATGATTACTGTATCCTCTAATGGTCAAAACATTCACAGAAACATTCTGATCCTGTCACATGTACTCTTTGGGAGAAGATGCTGTTGTAAGAATCCCTCTCCAGGCAAGTCATTGAAACTGGCAGCAGTTTTATGGCTTGGGTACTTTCTGTGGAACTGACTGGATGACCTATACTGATTAGGAGATCTTACTACACCCTGACCTTTCAACCTGCATGCTTGTTCCAGGTCACCGACTTAGAAGCTATTAAAATGAGAGACAGCCAGGAGACGATGATGGAGCCAGGAGACTTTCTCTTAAAAGTACATCACCAATGACAGTTCCCATATTTGATCTACTACAGGTTTCCTTTACGGACATGGCTGTCTTTGCACTAGGCACCCCTTGCATGTTTGTGCTTCTTAGACTGTTCAAGTTTACATTAAGCTCACTATTAGTCCTTTAGTAGGATAGCGTCTCCGAGGAGGTCTGATATGGCTAGAGTGCGGTCTTTCTAGCAGTGGCTCAGCTGGCCTTTAGGGGGTGGCACTATGATGGCTAATGACCCCCAAAGGTCTTATGGGTAAGGGGTTGCAATGAGGATGCAGATATTGACAGGAATTTACTTGTTGGGCATGTCCTTTTAAAGAAAATACTTTGTTGTTTACCAAAGCCTATTTCTTCCTTTTAATCAAGCAGTTCAAAGTCCCATTCAAACATCTGATTGTTTTTAATATCTTGTTAAAATTATATCTTGGCATTTATTAAAATGCTTACTGCTTCAACACCACACCATTTGGAAGCTGAGATTTATGGCCTCCTTTGTAGTAAAAGCGTCCCTCTTGATTTAGTGTAATGGAGATTTCAGGTGAAATGTAATTGAAAGCTGTAAAACTGGGTTCTGCTGTTGCATTTTCTTAAGTGCTTCATTAACCTTTTCAAGGAGTGATGTGTAATGTATTGCTCACTACAGCATTTGAGCAACCGAACCCTTTGCTGTTTTCCCTGTTTTCAGTCTCTTACTGTACTCTAATTGTACTATGGACTGTTTTTTGGGGGGGTTTTTATTGCTTTTCCAGGTATTTGAGCATTTATCTTGACCAACTACTTTTCTCTAAATGGCAAGGAAATACTAAGAGGGAATACCACAATCCGAGCAAAGGATTTTATTAAGGCATTGATTGGACACCCTAGGTCTTCCCAATGTGTGACATCCTTTGGTGGCTAGTAAGAGGGTCTTCTAGAAAACCTTATTTCAAGCCTGTGTTTGCAGATTGGGTGTAATAAAATATGTTGTATTGTTACTGTGCATTTCTATGAATATTCAGAAAGTCATTGTTAATGCCCTTGGTCCCCCATTTCAAATAATAAAGTTGTACTTGTACACTTGGCTTTTGGCTCACAGGTGAACCTTGCACTGCATTTCCATGGATTTCTTTAGCCACATACACTGCATTGCTCCATTTTCTGTGTTGTCACTTGCAAGATTTTCATGCATGATGTGCATAACTTTAGGGCATGCAGAGGGGCAGCTGCTTATGGGCTCAAAGTCCACTGTAGCTATGAACATATCACAGTCCTCCTCTGCTCCTTCATGATTGGCCTTCTGGCCTTTTTAGTAACTTGACGTTGGTTATTTTAAGGAGGCACCAGAAACAAGATACTTCCCAATTTACCTTTTAGGTCGATTGGCATATCTGATCTTCATACTAGCAATCCGTGATGCAGTTTATTTTATTGTACAATATGGCTTCCTGTACTGCCGATCTAAAGGTGTAGTCTGTTTTTTTAATATTTTTGTCAGTTCAAAGTGTTTTGTTTGCTAATGACATGATCTGTTTACGTATTGTTTTTTTCTGCGGTCACACCTTTTTGTGGCAACCCTGATTTATTGTGATTGTCGGCAATTTTTTTTTTTTAGGTTTTTTTTAAACAGTTTAGTAAATCAATATTACTTCATTGATGGCAATATTCATCCAAGAAATGATGGCATTAAGCAACATAAAATTTCATGAAAGATATTCATTTGATATAATAAAACAACCTATGCAAACTGGATATTGTTTTGCAGCAACCTCATAATTTCTCCTTATTCACGGCAGGTCGCTCTTCCCTGTTCCCGATCGATGACAGCTTGCTTGATGATGGGCATAATGACCAAGTCGGTGTTCTGAATTCTCCAAACTGCTATTCTGGACATCAAAACGGGGAAAGAATTGAGCGTTTCTCGAGGAAAGTATTTGTCGGTGGCCTTCCACCTGATATAGATGAAGGTGAGTCGACTGTCTGAATACAGTGTTCATTATACCAGTACAGTGCTAGTCATTTCAATGACCTATCACAATATTGCAATTCATATTATTGAAGTGTAAGGCCACTCAAAATGCATTGGCTATATGTTTGAAGGTGATTCTGAAGGCCTATGTGATAGTGGAGATTTTGTAGCAACTACAAAATTGTTCTCCTTCGCATGCTTGTTGCTAGGAAAAATACATTGAAGTCAATGAACAGTATGTTTTGCAGATATTTTAAGTGAATTATACTTTAGTTGCTGGGAGACTGATTTTTTTGCAGCGTATTAGAATCACCAGCTTCAGTAGCTTTTCATCCAATGCGGCTGCTGATGACCATGGCACACCACCTGCAGCTTATACAATGAAAGCCTTGTTACATTCAATAATAGCTTAGAGTCTGAAATAACAAAAGCTTTTTTTTTCCCCCTCTGTGTTTGATCAGATGAGATCACTGCCAGTTTCCGTCGCTTTGGCCCCCTGGTGGTTGACTGGCCACACAAGGCAGAAAGCAAATCTTACTTTCCACCAAAAGGTAAGTTACAGGAATAGCAATCATTTTGTAAACCCCTTAGACCAGTGATGGCTAACGTCACTGTACCCGAGTGCCCAAACTGTGCCCTGAAAGTGCCGACACTGAAAAAAAGTTTGGTATTGCGTTGCAGTTTGGGCACTGAGGCTTAAAAAATGTTCAGCATCACTGCCTTAGGCAAAATAGGGAAACAAACATTTATACACTCAGTAAAACACACACATCACACACGTAATGAAACTGACACAAAAAATCACACATATCACACACTCATAAAAAAAACCACACGTGCACACACACATTAAACACACACACATCTCGCACATATCTCACGCTCATTAAAAAAACACACGCATTAAAAAAACACACATCGCACACTAATTTAAAAAAAACACACACATTAGAAGCCTCACACATGTATTGAAACACACGTAATGAAACAATACAAATAAATGATTATAAAATTGCCCCCTCTCCTGCTTACATGTTTTGCAGGGAGGGGGCTGCATCCCTGGGGTTCAGTGGGGCACTATCCTGGTGGTCCATTGGAGGATCAGTGTTATCTGTATCTCTGGCTGATGCAGACCATACTAATCGCTCCTTCCTGTGAGCAAGGGTACCACGATGGTGCGATCAGTATTGTCTGCATCAGCAAGAGGTGCAGATCATTCTGATCCTCCACTGGGCCCCCACGGGTTGATTTTTATTTAATATATTGCCGGTTCAGCAATATATTAGATAGGATCTGTGCACCTGCCAGGTTTAAAGATGGCTGCCGCTTTTTGCAGCAGCCATCTTTAAAAACGTAATGTGACTTGGAGATCCCTCGAACATCGGAGGCCCGCATGGAGAACCCCAAGTGAGAACCTGGAGTGTCCGGGCCCTGGCAACCCGCACCTAGACCTGCATGCCACCAGAGGGGCCCTCTGCGAGCCCTCTGTGGCATGCGTGCCATAGGTTCGCAATCACTGCTCTAGATGCTGTGGGTGCTATTGCTAAATGCTAAATTTACATCGAGGTCAAAAAAAAAAAAAGCTTTTATTTTAATTTTTAAACCTAACTCCCATTGAAGTTAATGAAGCCAAAAATGTGCTTCTCTGCCCCAAAAAAGCTAATGTACTTTTGGTGTAACAAGGGACAGCATGACGCTGAGATGTGAATGGGCACCATTGAATATTAAGGGAATCGTTCTCCAGAAAATGAGCGATAAATTGCTCAGGTGTGAATGGGGGCTTATAAATTCCACAACTTGTGATTGGGTGTTTAAAATGAACACTGTTTCACTGAACCCTGCCCCTCTCACCCAAGTGTGCAAGACTGTTTGAGTCCAGAGATAGCAACTACAAAAACCTGTGAATGTTAAACAACAGACAGTTTCTGCACTTTATTTAAATAAACAGTTTGTTAATCATCTACCTTGCAAAACAGTATCAACCATCTTTCCAGGGTGGTCTGCAGAGCTGATCCTAGGTGCAAAGTCCAGAGCTCTGCTTCCACCCTGGAAAGTGATCTGGTATTTTGCATCCACGAAATGCCCATTCGTGAAGTTGTGTGACACAGTATTTGAATAATCTGTACAAACCTGCAGCCGGCTGGCTTACTGCTTATTTTGAGCTCTCAAGTTAAAAATAACCAATCCTTGTGGCCTTTTCAAGCTGCTGGGTACTGGACAGCTGCAGACTCTGTAGAACTGTGACCAGGGAAAACATTCAGCTCAGCCTTATGGACAGAAAACAACATTGATGACATTTGTTTTATTGGGACAACTGATTAATATTAATAGTTTTTAATTAAGTTCATAGTTGACATAAACTTAGTGTTATTTTTTTGCCAAATAACCTGAATCGGAGCTTGTTTATAAAATACAATAACATTTTTGGTAAAAAAAAGTATTGTTTCCCATAGTAACCATAGTTTTTTTAACCTGCCCTTAAAATCTCAGACTTCTGATGGTAAACTTCTGCAACTTCTCTTCATCCAGATTTCATTTATCGACCACATTGGTCTTTGGCAGTTGATGTGCAAAGCCAGAATACCTTGAACTGTAAGGCCTCATTCACACTGATAAGAGCCGGCCCGTACAGATCCGTGCGGTGTGCACGGCCCTATCGGGCCGCTCTTGGGAAGGACAGGTGCTGCGTGTGATTTGTACTCAGCAGCCTGTTCTTCTCTATGGGAGTACGCCGCTGTACGCTCACCCGAACTGCACATCCGTGCTGGTGTCTGTGTTCGGACGCAGAGGATCCATCCTGTCTGCGTGTGAGTACGGACACCCGCAAGGAATGTGCAGTTCGGGTGAGCGTATAGTGGCGTACTCCCATAGAGAAGAACAGGCTGCTGAGTACAAATCACACGCAGCACCTGTCCTTCCGGGGAGCGGCCCGATACGGCCGTGCACGCCGCACGGATCTGTACGGACCGGCTGTTATCAGTGTGAATGCGGGCTTAGTCATCTCTCTCAGTTATACTGTGTTAATACGCTCAAATCATGTTGACAACTTCAAACTACAAAGGTGTGGCCCCATAAAGGCACAGCTTTGTAGCATTGGCAGCCCTTTCAAAATGAATGGGTTGCCTTTCCACAAAGCACATTACTGCAGGACATAAGACACGTTATGGATAACACGGCAAAGATCTGAATCAGGTCAAATAGCTATCAGTGTGGATCAGTGGTGTCTTCCAAAAGTGTCTCCATTTCTCATAATGGAGAAAGTATGTCCTCCCTGCACGCATCCCATAAGAGGTGTTTATGTCATTGCTGCCTCTTCGGGAGGGCTGTGGGCTGCACTGTTAACATAAAAAGTTTAGGCGAGGCACTGTGCTAAAGTGGATAGTTTTTCTCACAGGTGTCCTTTCATTCTCCAGAGAAGTCCTAAAATTAGAGAGTTCAGTTTGTATGATCCCACCCACCGTAGAGTGTATTTTTATGTGTCGGTGTTTATTGATTGATAGGGACAGTGTAAATTTTGTGCAGCGACTGATGTGAATTCTGAAGCTGTACACAATGTGTATGTACACCTCGTTTTGTATGGGTTGTATAAATCTGTCCCACTTTTGTTGTATCAGAATATTACTTCAATTTTGTATATTTTTTTCTTCCTCTGTTGTAGGTTACGCGTTCCTTCTTTTCCAAGAAGAAAGCTCCGTTCAGGCTCTGATTGAAGCCTGCATTGAAGAAGACTCTAAACTCTATCTGTGTGTCTCTAGCCCAACTATCAAAGACAAGCCTGTAAGTAGAAACGCAGAGCCTCATTTATCATTGTTACTGCAAGGAGGAAACTGCTAGTTACCACCTGACACCACTCGTGTTCTCCACTGCATTCCCCCAGTGTAGTATGTGAGAATCACATTGTAAGGCAGGATCTATAAGAAATGTGCAATTTTTGTCTTGTTCATTATGTCTGAACAAGACTCCTACAGTTTTTTGTAGGTTTTCAATGGTATGCATGGTTCCATTTAGAGAACCCTTACTGTGCTGCTCACAACAGTTTTTTCAAACACGAACTGGAAAATCTGTAGCAGCAAGACAGACAGTTTTGCTCGTTTAGGGCAAAGTGACAGCTTCTTCTTAGAGCACATGTGTCAAACTCAAGGCCCAGGGGCCAAAGGGTCCTAGACTTCTACTTTCAGATCTAGGTATTAAGTTATTACTAAAACCAATGATAATCGAATGCAGATGCAATTATGATAAATATTAGATACACTTATATAGTCTTAAAGGCCCTTTGAGGGCAACCATAATGTTGATGCGGCCCTCTATTAAATTGAGTTTGACACCCCTGTCTTACAGCATCTATTGTACCCAATCCACCAACCACAATATATGGACTAACCCTTCATTGGGAATCTAGTCTGCTTAAAGGATAATGACACTTTTGGAACACATTAGAAACTTTGCCAACTATAATATCTCACCTCTGAATTTCTTCCCGTGCTCTAAGATCTGTCATCATTCTTATTCAATAGCGTTCCGTTGCTTGGAAGAAATCTATACCAATAGGAATGTCCAGGGTGTAATTGTTGATCTCTTCTTCTGAAATTGCTGGTCATCTTGATCCAATAAATGTAGTTGTCTGAGTCATTATAATGGAACAAGCATGCAGATCAGGAGTTCTGACCAGCACTCCAAGTTTACTTGATGTATGCCATCAGGCCAGGCACATTTTCAGGGGGAGGCCAGCAACAACAAGTCTTAAAAAGGGAAAAACAGGTTGTAATGTATCATCTATGACTTGGTATGACCCTCATATGTACAAGGGGTTCCTTAGCTCAGTTTTAAAGGATAGCTTTACGCTTAGTACAGTTCTATTTTAACTGATCCTCCCCCATACCTAAGTCTTATACCAGTTTGTCCCATCTCAGGCCAGATCTTCCATACCAGGCTGCCCCTGCAGTGTATGCGCAGAAAATTTGCATTCATTCTGATGGAGAGAAGATTGCCACCACACAGCAACAGTACTGTGGAATGGGTCACATAATGGTCCTAGGCACAAAATTATCTGCAGAATTACCTCTGTAAGAGTTAAAGCAATCACTACTGATCTCCTGCGCTGTTTTGAAGGATTCGGTTGGCTTAGTCTAGGTCCATTTTAAGTTATTTAATTATAGTGTTTAAAAAAGCTCCCGGAATTATAACTGGAAATGATAGCAGGAGTAGAATGTATCTCTTAACAATTGGCTCTGTGCTGTCTTTTTGATTATACATTCCTCTAAAGACATTGGGAGGAATTTATCAAAACTGGAGCAGACTGAATCTGGAGCAGTTGCCCATGGCAACTAGTTTGCTCAGGTAAGATTTGAAAATGAGACAACAAAGCTGATTGGTTGCAGTGCAAATCTGCTCCAGATTTTGTCTGCTCCAGTTTTGATAAATTCCCCCCTATGTGTTTGCACAGCAATGGCATAGTTAGTTCAGTGCTTCTGGTCTGTGGCTGTTCTACTTCCTGTTCCTGCTAGTTTACAAATAGCATTAGTTACTGTAGTGGAAGTCCATGGGACTAATTCCATCTATAAATTAGCAGAGACAAGAAGAGTGCGCTCTGCACTCCAGGCATAGTTTTTGAAGGGCATATCATACTTTCCCCGTACTGTCCTTTCAAGCTATATCTCCTGGAGCTCTCCTTTAAGTGGTGGTTCCATCCACAGTATAGTTGAAAATCATGGTTATTGGTAACTTTTTTTAAATTCAATTTATTTGTTTTTTTTTTCCTGATTTAGGTTCAGATTCGTCCTTGGAACTTGAGCGACAGTGACTTTGTGATGGATGGGTCACAACCGCTTGACCCCCGAAAAACTATATTTGTTGGAGGAGTCCCCAGACCACTGAGAGCTGGTAAGGGTTGTGTGTGTGAATGTGTATGTGGGAAAAAAAGTAAAACTGTTCACATTACCAAAACTAATAGTTGAAATATAAAATAGGCACGTCCTGCTCATGCACCCCCTGCAATGGTGCTCCTAACCTTCCAATATGAAAATCAGTTGTTGGCCAATAAGGCTGCAAAGTATTCTGTATTGCAAGCGGCGACTTCATGTCCTTCCTGGTGAGATCCTGGGAAATGCCCAAGATGATGCTCCAGCACAGGGCAGGAGAGTCTTCTTGCTAGATATCGGATACTCCGCATTCCCCATTATCTCCCCATAACATTACCCTTGTCAAAACGTCCGGAGTAAGGCCATTATATTTGACTTTTTAGGTTTTTGTTTTGTTTGTTTTTTTACATTTGTTGCCTCATTTTGGCTGTGGGGAGGAAAGGTAAATAGGGGAACCTTCAGTTTTTAGTGCAAGGTCTGTTTATTGTTAAAGTGACATTAAACCCTCAGATTTTTTAACATAAACCAATACTGTAATGTGCGCCTTACTGTAATCCATGGTAGTTTCCCTTCTCTTTGCTGCTCTTCCTTTTAAATCCTCATGTCTTCTCATGCTTGGGGAGAACTTCCCTTTTCAGCTCAGGGCCTCTTCCTGTAGTGCTGGCTCAGGTTACAAACCTATACAAACCTATACACAGACACCATATACTGTATCCTTTCCTGAGACAAGGCAGTCTGCTGCAAAACAGAAGTTCTGCAGAGCATGAGAACAGATACAGATTTAAAAGGAAGAGCAACAAAGAGAAGGGAAACAACCATGGATTACAGTAAGGGTTTAATGTCACTTTAAGTATGGTTAATTTTACATTGCATTGCATGACCAATTATAGCACAGCAAACCAACCTACACCCTGTGGGCAAATCTTGTTGCTAAAATTAGATGGGCTTCTCATATAATTTCTAGTTTCAATATTTACATAATAGTGCACCTTTAAACTTAGGCTCGGCGCACAGACATCTTTTACTTTACGTGTTAATAATTTTTTTTTTTCCGTTTTCTTGCAAATACAGCCTGATGTGGCTGAGCTGGTTTTTACATTGTAGTTAGTGGAAAATAGAATAAAAAATGCAGAACCCTTTTTTCCTTATTCATCATTTTATTTTGAATGTTCCTCCTGGTTTTGTTTTATGACTGCTGAAAAGGATTGTAACTGGATTGATGGCTGAATTATAAACTGTATGCAGGGTTTAACAGAAGGAACAAAGATGGATTAAAACCTGAGCAAAGGACTGACAGTGCTGTAGAGCAATAACCTGCATTTGTCTTTGTTTTGTGTAGGAATAAAGATACTACTAGACATATACTCTGAAGTCCGATTGTTCAAACATCAAAATGTATATTTTTTTATACGCGAGGGAAATCTAAATTCCAATAGCTTTGCTGGTTTCATAGTTGTATTTTCAATCAAATTGTTCTTGCCGATTTTCTATATACTGTATCTGGTACATTGCTTCTCTTTCGGTTTGTTTTTTTTAGTGGAGCTAGCCATGATTATGGATCGTCTTTATGGGGGAGTTTGCTACGCAGGCATTGATACAGATCCAGAGCTGAAATACCCAAAAGGTGCCGGACGTGTTGCATTCTCCAATCAGCAGAGTTACATTGCAGCCATCAGTGCTAGATTTGTGCAGCTTCAACATGGAGATATTGATAAACGAGTAAGTGATTATGGTATATTAGTCCTAATTATTGCTGCACTACAGAGGCCATTGGATAAGCCTAACCAACTGCAAAGCCTTTGCTCACAGGCAAAATGCATGCCCGGAGCCAATCGCTTTCCACAGACACTAAAAATGGAGAAAAGGAAATGAGAACAAAGGTCACTTTTTACTGGTCAGCAGCATTTCATTTTTTTCGACTCCACTTTTAATGACTCTGATAAACATGTTGGAAGTGTCCACAGCTCCCAATATGAAGTAAAACTGCGTTATTTCCCAGCAGGCACAGTGGATAATTCCAGAGCCTGTATAAGAACAAAAATTGTATTGAATCAGAATTGTAGGAAATGTTTGAAATCGCCTAACACATCTGCATTTTAACTCCGTTATAATAAAGGCTGCAGTGTTGTGCTACCAAACTCTATAAGCTGCTATAAAAGAACACTTCAGATTCTGTCATGTATTCACCTGATGACGAGGGAGCATGAAGCCGGCTTTCTGGCCAATCAGGAACCCGGGGGACGGGTAATTACTCGCCGCCAGGCTTCCTGATTGGCCAGCTTCCCGACCAATCAGGAAGCCGGGCAGAGAGTCATCACATGCTGCCCAGCTTCCTGATTTGGCCGGGAAGCCGGCTCCATGCTCCCTCATAGAGTGAGGGCAGGAATCATTTTAAGAAATGTATTTTATGGAATGTGCGAGCCTTCAAGAGAGTTTAATTAGGCGTTTACCCAAGACGACTCATAGTGTGTGTCTATAGGACTATGATAGGGATATTAGACTAGAAAAAGCTTTTCTGAGGAAAAGACGCATGTGAATGGTTTGATAATCTGTATGGAGCACTGCTGAATTTGTTGCTATTCTATCAATGAGAAGGTGAGCAGAGTATTGATATGTCTTTATCATGTGATGCAGGTCGAGGTGAAGCCATACGTATTGGATGACCAGATGTGCGATGAATGCCAGGGAGCCCGCTGCAGTGGGAAATTTGCTCCGTTCTTCTGTGCCAATGTCACATGCCTGCAGTATTACTGCGAGTTCTGCTGGGCAAACATCCACTATTTTAAGTGTGTATGTAAATGTAAAAAAAAATATAGGGTTGATTTTTTTCGCTCTCCATTTTGACTTGCAAGAAATAATACCTCAAGATAATCTGATTTTTATTAGCTATTTTTAAACATTTTTAATCATAAGCTGTATTAGCTTTGCTGCTATATAGGTGTTGTGTGTAATGCCACCTATTTATACAGGATTGAAAAGTTTTCAGAAACTGCATTATGGGAAAAATGCAGGCAGCACAATATGGCTCAAACTGCCATAGTTTTAGAATGTGAAATATGCATGTTTACCTACCTGTCTACACCATATGCATGCACTAGAATTATTAACTAACCACAGATACGGTATTGCAGATAAAAGCTAAAAAAAAAAAACAAATTACAAAAAAAAAGCAGAAAAACACAGCTCTTTTTTGAAACTAGGTACAGTAGCATGAGCAAAATTTCAAAAAAAAGATTTTGTAACCAAGCATATTTGCATGACTTGTGACTCAAAGTAAAACAAATGTCCTTAAATGTGTTACAATATGAAGATTTGTTTTAGATTAGTAAGTGCAGCCATTTATTGTCCTGGTCGGTAGTGGACTTCAGTTTACAAGGATTGGATGTAATATTGTAATCCCTGTGCAGTCCCCATCGTGGTGTATGGTTCTGACTTTGTGACGTGAAGTAGTGTAGCGAGAAAAAAAAACTGGAACAAGAAAAAACAAAAAAAAACTAAATATGAAAATTGTTTTGAAGAACACATAGCTTACCCCCTTTTTTTCCAATTTAAATCATTTTTAAATTTAAACTTGGTTTAAAACTTTCTTTCAAACCAAAGATGGCCAGCACACTTGTAATCCGCCACCAAATGTATAACACACAAGCTATTTATTGAAGCCTAGTAGGTATAAATAATATTGCTATTAACGATCATGAAAAATCAAACTGCTTTTGTGCTTTAGAGTAAGATTAAAAGTCAAAATGGAGATGGTTCAACACAGATGGCTAGTTGCATAACGGCTCCTCTGTACGTTCAAGACAACAGTGGCTAAAATGTTATTTTGAAATTTGGTCTTGTCTGCACACAACTTTTTTGTAGCTTTTTCTATTTTTTTATCTTTGTAATAATTTATTTTTTTTGTGGAGCAAGGCTGCTAAACGATCGCACATTCTGTCTTTATTTTTGTCATTCAAAAAAATAATAAATATGTATTTATTTTAGAAGCCAACAGTCAAAGATAATAGTTTAGTCTTGGGATATTTTTAAAAAAAATATTGAATATCATTAAGCCATGAGGTTATGCAACTAGCCTACGACAGATATTTCAGTCTATAAAAAAACAAAATGGACTTTGACTATTTTCAATCCACGAAATGTACCAATTTAACAGAGAAAGAACAGAAATAAGAAGGGTTTTTGTAGATGAACCCACGGGACAATCTTCTGTGTACGATAAAAGAAAAATGCGTTCTTTCTGGTTGTCAGCAACGTGCTTTTTTTGTACTGTACAATATGTGACTCGTCTCACCTTGCTGTTTTTTGTTGTGGTTGTAGTTCACGTTTAAATGTTTGAAATTGTTGCTGTTCTAAAGAGTGTTTCTTTCTAATTTATTTGTTGATGTCCTCTTACCCGTTTCTCTGAGGGACTTCACTTCCTTTCCCCCCGGGTCTGTGTTATCAATAGTATTTTATCAACCTTCACCCTTCTCACCTAACCCCCAAAACAATTCTGACTTTGTTATGCACTATATTTTATATCTTGGAGAGAAATCTTTGACAGTCAGCTGTTTTGACACGTGCTTGTTTTAATTAACATCTTTTTTGCAATATCTCTATTTATTTATTTCTTTTTTTTTTTTTCCTTTGGATTTCCAGGAAAAAAAAACCTAAAGAAATTTACCAATAATTGAAACAAAATTGAGAAGCGCATCTAAAGTGAGAAAACAAATCTATTTGAAATTGTTGAATAGAAAAGACCCCCTTCCTACTAAATTTATAGAAAAAAAAATATTCGAGAGATTGGCAGAAAGTAAATTTAATTGTCATTTCACTTCTGCGTGAGGCGGCTGATCCTGCCTCCAGTTCCAGTCCTGCTTTTTGTGTGTGTATTTGTGTGTAGTAAATTCTTATTTTCTAATTGTTGAACACTGTATTAGATTTTTTATAAATCATATTTATTTTACTATTTTTGTAGAAGATTGCTAGTTGATTTTGATTGTATTTTTATATTTTTAAAGCTTCACTTTTGTTCCCCCAGTGTGCATATTGCTGCCCAAGTGTATGACTATGGAGGAAAAAAAAACTTTAAAATCCACACTTTTTGTTAAGAAGGAAACATTTAGCATTTATATATTTGTGTATGGACAACACTTGATATTGTATCCCTGTTGCATCTGGCTGCACAAAGCCTCTCCTCAAAGATGCTAAAAAAAAAAAAAAACTTGAATATAACACATTTTGGAAGGCTGACTAACCTCGATTCTGTGTTGTGATGTGCAATACTGTTTCTAATATTTGTATAAAAACAGTGTAAACCTTTTTAATGCAAATTTATTTTTTTCATTGCATATTTTGCAGATTTTATCCACAGTGTCATTTTTTACTGTCAGAAAAATACCCCTTTTGTCATTGCAACTATTTTTTAAAATCCAGAAATCTTTGTACTGATGTAAATGATTGTAGTTATTTTGGATAGTGTTTTGCTAACAAAAGGAGAGACTTTTTTCATGCATATTTCTATTTTGTTGGTTTTTGTGTTTTTTTTGTTGGTTTTTTTCCGTTTTTTTTTTTTAGAAGTAATATTCTTGTCATTAATATCATTTTTGTATTTTTATGTGGGAAAAATATAATTTTATGACGCTAATTGCTAAAGTTTTATTTTATTTTTAATTATTTTTGGAGCTGAAATCTTTGTACTATTAAAGCAACTAGTTTCTAATTCAGAGTTTCTGTATAGAATGGCACAAGTGGCTTACGGAGTGTTTGGATTGTAATTATTAAAGGTTCTTTGATATGCAAATTTAGTTGATTTATATTTTTTGGGTATTCTGTAGAATTATAAGCCCACGCTTACGGACACTAGGTGATTGACTTCAGCTTGATTTTTTTTATTTTTTATTTTAATTTTTGAAATATATTAGTTTAAATTTTACTTTAATCTTCCAGGTGTCTAAATCTCCAGTCTGTCTGTTGTACTGGTAATTTAACTCTGTAATGAAATAGTTTGCTGCCAACTATTTATATTAAGTAATTTTTAAATATTTGTAATATTGTTGACTGACTAATAAACTTAAGTTATTGGAATGTCATGTTAAATTGATTCTTTATTGAGTCTTGTCATTTTCTTTTTTTAAATCAGGAACCGGTCAGCCTTTTACAGTTTAAAATGCAAAGTCCTGCCATATAATAGGCATCACAGGGTGATGTGCCAAATGGCCATGAAGACAAATATTGCAACCACTCAGATCAGCTTACCAATAGAAAAAAACAAAAGTGCACATGGGCAGGGCAATCCACAGAACCCAAAAATTCTCCAGTTAAAGGCTCTTTAGCTTATTCTTCAACAATTCTTCATCTCTAAAAGCCTATTTGTGGCTGCCATTGTTGCTTTGGTGGAATAGGGCAGATATAATCTATATTGCCAAAAGTATTGGGTCACCCCTCCAAATCATTGGATTCAGGTGTTCCATTCACCTCCATGGCCACAGGTGTATAAAATCAAGCACCTCGGCATGCAGACGCTTCTACAAACATTTGTGAAAGAATGGGTCGCTCTCAGGCGCTCAGTGAATTCAAGCGTGGTGCCGTGATAGGTTGCCACCTGAGCAATAAGTCCATCCGGGAAATTTCCCTTCTACTTAATATTCCATGGTCACCTGTTAGTGGTATTATAACAAAGTGGAAGCCACTGGGAACAACAGCAACTCAGCCACCTTAAATGACAGAATGGGGTCAGCGCATGCTGAAGCGCACAGTGCGCAGAAGTCGCCAACTGTGTGCAGAGTCAATAGCTACAGACCTCCAAACTTCATGTGGCTTTCAGATTGGCACAACAACAGTGCGCAGAGATCTTCATGAAATGGGTTTCCATGGCCGAGCAGCTGCATCCAAGCCTTACATCACCAAGTGCAATGCAAAGCGTCGGATGCAGTGGCGTAAAGCACGCCGCCACGGCACTTTAGAGAAGCAGGGACATGTTATCTGGATTGACGAATCACGCTTCTCTGTCTGACAATCCGATGGACGTGTCTGGGTTTGGCGGTTGCCAAGAGAACGGTACTTGCCTGACTCCATTGTGCCAAGTGTAAAGTTTGGTGGAGGGGGGATTATGGTGTGGGGTTGTTATTCAGGGGTTGGGCTTGGCCCCTTAGTTCCAGTGAAGGGAACTCTTAAGGCATCAGCATACCAAGACATTTTGGACAATGTCATGCCCCCAACTTTGTGGGAACAGTTTGGGGATGGCCCCTTCCTGTTCCAACATGACTGCGCACCAGTGCACAAAGCAAGGTCCATAAATACATGCATGAGAAAATTTGGGGTGGAGAAACTAGACTGGCCTGCACCTCAACCCGATAGATTGAAAGAATTAGAGTGGAGACTGCGAGCCCGGCCTTCTCCAACATCAGTACCTGACCTCACAAATGCGCTTCTGTAAGAATGGTCCAACATTCCCATAGACACACTCCTAAACCTTGTGGACGCCTTCACAGAAGAGTTGAAGCTGTTATAGCATGAAAGGGTGGACCAACTCAATATTGGACCCTACGAACTAAGACTGGGATGCCATTAAAGCTCATGTGCGTGTAAAGGCAGGCGTCCCAATACTTTTGGTAATATAGTGTATATAATAAACATACACACACAGCTTCTAGGCACTGAGAGGCACTCGAGCAGTGAAGTGCTGTGATTGGAGGAGCAGAGTAGGGGGCGGTGTTGTGGGATTGGTGATGCACTCCACACTTGGCTCACATTTCTCAATCCGCTCGGTGCCTGGAAGCTTGCTGTCATGTATAGGAGATGGCATGCTACAAGGGCTATATATACTTTGCAGCAGCCCTCCGATCATAACACATGGCTTTTTAATGATCGTGAGAGTTCAGTGTGGTGTGTAAATTATCATTTTGTTCCTGGCTTTGTGTGCTGCCTTGATGGATAGTGTGCTGGGGATTTTTTTTGTATTCTATGAACAGCTATGAAATGCTGGTGTCCAGTTGCAGCTCAAAGTGAATGGTGTCCGCATACAAGTGAGGTTGCTGGCATGCTTTTGAAGGTACATGTCCATGAGGATATCATATTTTCCTTGCTGCACTACCGAAGGAAATGATTACAATTTTCTGTCTTTTAAACACTACGGGTTACAGTTACAAATGTTTTAACATTGGATTAAAATTACTTTCACCCAAGATTTACACATTTTTGCAATTAGAAAATATGTAAATACCCCTAAACAATAAATACCTTCGTGTGTCGCGACTTAATGACCAAGGACAAATGTGGGTCCTGAGGCTACACAGGTTGAGGACCACTGTTCTAAAGGACATTGTTAGAGCTACAGTGTGACTTTATTTGGGCAGACTCGTAAAGGTATTTAAAGGTCCATTTCAATAATTTGTGTTGCCAATACTGACTGCATACCAAAAACCCTAGACAGAGTGAGAGTTTCCCAATTGGAGGTGGGCTGGTCATGTGACTTTGACAGGTCACATGACCTGGCTTTCCTCCTGGCTATGTGCGGACATTGTCACTGTGCCCTGAATGGGCAAAGAGACAGTGTTTCTTTTACATGGCAACATATATACTCCATTAACCACCTGCCGTCCGGCCGTTGTAATTAAAAAGCCGGACAGTGGCTTCTTGAATGCGGGTTTGAAATGTAAACAGCCAGCGATTAGGCCGCATGTGTTACATACCACCTTGAACATCGGAGCATGAGCAATAATTGTAGGTCTATCAATCACTGATTATAGTAAATTGATGAACAGTAAAAGCTTTTAATTTTGAGGCTCAACGTGTTTGTTGTCTCAGGGCTCAAAAATTCAAGCCAAGCCTTAAAAGTTACTCGGCAGCAGTTGCCCCACCTAACCCCTAGCCTGCCCCGGACTTAACTCCGCCAGGTCACTGGCGTGACGCAGAGTACAGAGATCAGTAACAACGCGGAGTCCAGAGGCCAGCGGTGTGATGCACAGTACAAAAGTCAGCAGTACAGAGGTCAGTAATGTAACTCGGAGTACAGAGGTCAGCAGTGTAAAGGTGGCCATACACCTTACAACCATCGCACGTCTTTCGTTGTGCGATGGTTGTAAGGTAATTAAAACCTCGTACAATCTGCCCATCTTGGACAGGATGATCGTACTGGCAATCATCGCAAGCCCGCCCCCCTGAGGGGAGGGCTTCTGATGATTGCAGTGCTGAGCGGGCAGTGTGAGCTTGCGCATACCGGCCCGTATGGCATTCGTCTCCCGACCATGCCACCAACCCGATGAAAATCTTACGATTTTCGGCAGGTTTTCAAGCGTGCTCGGAAGACTAATATCGTACGCCCTACAGTAGAAGAAGTCGTGGGATTATCGTACGATGGCGGGATAACCCGCGATTATCATACGATAATCGGCAGGTGTATGGGCACCTTAACACAGAAAAAAACTGACTTACTGTGCACAGTTGATCTGATTCAGGTGCTCTCTTCCTCTCCTGGTGGGAGTGTTGGGAAGGGGGGTGCATCCATCAATGCTGCCTCCATGTAACAAGGTTAAGCCTCCAGCAGCCTCGTTGTGCCTCCCTTTAGGTCCGCACTGCAGAAATGTACAGAGGTCAGCAGGATGACGCACAGTATAGAAATCAGTAATGTAACGAACAGTACAGAGGTCAGCGGTACAGAGGTCAGTAATAAAGTACAGTACAGAGGTCACTAATAACGCACAGTTCAAAGGTCAGCAGTGTAAGGCAGAAATAAAGCACGATACAGAAGTCAGCAATAACGCACAGTGGAGAGGTCAGCGGTGTAAGGCACAGATAACGCACAGTGCAGAGGTCAGCAAGAACGCACAGTGCAGAGGTCCGCAATAACGCACAGTGCAGAGGTCCGCAAGAACGCACAGTGCCGAGGTCAGCAAGAATGCACAGTACAGAGGTCAGCAAGAATGCACAGTGCACATGGCTGACCTGATTCAGGTGTCCTTTTCTTCTCTTGGGGTGGGGCGGGGGGTACAGCGATCTGTCCTCTGTCCGACGTGAAGCCTCCCTTCAGGTCCCGCGCTGTCCTACCAGCCAGCCAATTGGAGCTCTGCAGTCTTCCCCCCAGCCTATGGCAGCTAACGTGGGCGGAGGAAGACTGCAGATGACGGACAACCAGCTGAACTGATTCTCTCTTCGCTTCTCCACCTCGGCCGCTGCAGCTATAGAGCGGCCGAAGAGGAGAAGAGAAGGGGGAGAGCTGAACGCGTGATCGCCGCTGCTGAAGCAGCGGCAGATTCCGCCCTCATCCTGCCGGCGGCGCCCCCGATGAATTTCCACTAGCCCCCATGCAATTTTCACTCACCAATTGCAAGGGGGCGAGTGGAAATTTTGAGCCCTGGTTGTCTGTTTACCCAACGTGACCCCACCTTTTATATTTTACCAAAAAGTTGGGTAATGACTAGGGATGCACCGATATATCGGCTGCCGAAACATATCGGCCGAAAATGGCACTTTTGGCATAATGCCGAAAGAGCCATGTTTCGGCCGATACATCGGCGCATCCCTGGTTTCTTTTCTTCCCACTGAGCGCTGCTCTGTGTTCCAGCGGGGAGAAAAGAAAGTGACAGCCGGCCGAGCGCTGCAGGACGAGAGCGCTGTGAGGGGCCGGCGTCTCTCCTCCCACACCGTTCAGCCGCCTATCACAGTCCAGCAGAGCGGTGTGGGGGCGGAGACAGCGCTGTCACAGGAGGCTGGGCTTTCCTCTCTACACCCCTCGATCAGCCTCTTGTGACAGCATGTCAGAGAGAAAAGCAATGTACACACACTCAGTGATCGCTGACTGTGTGTACATAATTGAGGATATGGTATGTTAACTATATCCTCAATTATGAATGAATGGGAGTGATCTACATCTCCCCCATTCATTCATAATTGTAATCACTCATAGAGGATTCCTGTTCATTGATTACCCAATAACAGGCTGGCTATTGCAACCGCCCACTGCCTGCATGTCAATCAGCGGAGGAGGACCTGATGGAGAACAGTTTGAAATATCCAATAGCAGGCAGGCTTGCTCCCAGCAATAAAGTTAAAATAAAAAAGTTTATAAAAAATAAAATATTTTAAAAAATTGAAAAAATAATAAACATTTTTGGTATCGGTTTCGGCCTGACATTTTTTTAAATTTCGGTTTCGGTTTTCGGTTTTAAAATTTCCATTTCGGTGCACCTCTAGTAATGATGTTTCATAATATAACGTAGGGTGCTTTTTTTGTTATATAGTAAACAATAAAAACCCCAGGGGTGATTAAATACCACCAGAAGAAAGCTCTATCTGTCCACAAAAAATGGTATAAAATTAATTTCAGTATAGCGCTGCATGACAGAATAAATGTCAGTCAAAGTACCGCAGCGCTGAATACTGAAAAATGGCCTGGCCAGGAAGAGGGTGTGAACACCCCGGTGCAGTAATTAGAGGCGCTAATCCTGGGCTCATCAACAAAATGGCTGCATGATTATGTTGTAGCTGCAGGTACACGGTCCATAATTGTATTTCTGAAGTGCCACATGGATAATGCTATAAACCTATATATGACACACCACCATGTTACTCATTAAGAAATTGAACAACCTCCTCTAAAAGCTGTCCTATTATCTATGACTAAATGTCACTAGTAATTCATGTTGCAATGTTGTCATTGTATGTAAACCTGAAATCTTACTTTTCTTTATCAACCATTGAGGGGCACAAAAGGATAGACATTTATAGACATGCAGGTTATACTGCCGCCGCACTGGCAAACAGTGAGAAATTCTCCTGAGAGAAATTCTAACTATATTATTCTTAAGGTGCCCATACACTGTTTGAATTTTGGCCGTGTTTTGCGGAAAACATACTATCGTACTCAGATTCAGATTTGCTAATCCAAGTCAGTATGGATTCACTTTTTTAGAACGACCGCTCCATCCTGAAGTTAAACCCTTGTATCCTGAACTCAAGGGTTAGGGTGTTTCCAACAAGCCTCTCGTTGTTACTTGGACTTACCTTGTCTGTTCGACATTCTTTTCCCTGCAGTCAATGGTCACGTATTCTAGGCTTTTGCCAGCTTCCTTTTTTTAAGAACTACTTACTTTTGGTCAGGTAGCAATTCCCTGTTTCAGCCCTGGAATACACCGCTCTGACCTTTATTATACCGCACACTTAACCACCATCGTGCAAAGCCACAAATCCACCTCTCAAGAATGCAGTCAGTTTACAGCAGGAAGGTGACACCCAAGGAATCGACTCCAAATGTATCTTTATTTCATACTGTAAAATCCATAAAACAACACCCGCTAACATGTTTCAGCCCTGTTGGGCCTCAGTCATAGTGGAGTGCTATGAACGGAAACACTTTAAGGCTGATTTACTATAGGAGTTGAGAATGTTCACACAAGAAATTGCACAAATATGCCTTTAAGTTGTCCAATTGTGTGCAGATGAAACAAGTAAACAGAGATTTACTTTTCACATAACTGGATAATTCAAGTGAATCATCATACAAGTTATCGTGTGAACATCCTTTAGCATTTTAGACCCTCTGCGTACCAGTACCTGACGCTGCAAATTACGCTGGCTCTGTGATCATCTACCTGATGGTAAATGTGCCGTTCTGGCTCTGGTGTGAGCAGAGAGGCAGCAGCACTGGAGTGTGTGGTCAGTAGCACTATGGAACACCAATTCTGAGATAGAGTTAAACTCCCACTGACATCCCCATTTAGGGGTCTATTCACGAAGCAGCCGAAGGATCTAGCCGTAGCTTCGGCTGATCCTTCGGCTAGCTTTGGCCCCAGGACCCCTTTGGTTCAGTAGAAACGAAGGGCTGCTGTATGGGCTATTCACTATAGCCCGTACAGCTCCCGAAGTCGGCCGGGTGGCTCCGTCGAGCCGAAGGCATATGCTTCGTCGAGCCGAAGGCATATGCTGAGCCGAGGTCAAACCCGAAGCTGACCGAGCGGGCGTCCTTTGGCCGGCCGACAGCCTGCTTCTGACAGCTGGGCGGAGCGGCACTGGCCACTTGCAGAGAGATCAGCGTCCCTGGTTACCAGCTAACCAGGGACATTGATCTCCAGACAGCCCAACTCTCCCGGGCGCTCCGGGAGTCTCCCGCTCCCGGCTGCCCAGAAGAGAAACAGTGCTTTTTCTTTTTTTTTTTATTCTGACATGGAGCCGTTCGCTGTCGTCAGAACACAAAAAAAAACAAAACTTTTCACCATAGGAATGCATTGCTAGATTCCTATTGGCTATTTCAATTTGCAATAGCCAATAGAAAACTATCTATTTCACCCACCCACTGCTGCTGTCAATCAGCAGAGGGGACCTGCAGTTCTCCATCAGGTCCCCACTAGTGATTGGCAGCAGCAGAGGGTGGGTGCAATAGCTAGTTTGCTATTGGCTATTGCAAATTGAAATAGCCAATTGGAATCTAGCAATGCATTCCTATGGCAAATTTTTTTTTTTTTGACTGCAGCAGAACCGCCGGCCAATAGAAAACAGTTGGGCGGAGCTAGCTGTCACTGCTAGCTCCGCACAATCGTTTTCTATTAATTTTTTTGTACTTTTTAAACAATTTTTCTGTTCTGCTTGGTCCCTCTGAGGGAGCGAGCAGAACAGCCAAGCCGAATGTCGCTCAGCGGCATTGAGCTATTCACTCACTGCTGTTAGGTATCTATAAGAATAGGCCGAACATCAGTGAGTAGCCTGCCGGAGGTTTGGCTCAGCCGATCCAGATGTTGGATCAGCTGAGTCGAACTACTTCTGCACTTCGAAGCCACGCGATGTACGGCTGATTTCAGCCGATATACGGCTGAAATCAGCCGTACCAGCCTGAAGTGAATAGCCGAACAGTGTTCGGTTCACTGCGCTTCAGGTCGGTTGTTCACTCGGCTGCCTGCGGCAGCTTAGTGAATAGACCCCTTAGAGTAATTTGCCTCCTAAGCTTGCAGCCTAGGGAGGGTTAGAAGAGTCCAGAGGTCCTTTGCCCTCTAGGCCAGCATATTGGTAGTTGGCCAATGCCAGGGCCTGGGAACACAGGTAGGTAGCTACTAAGGGGGAGCACATTTATAACAATTCTGCTCAGTACAGGGGTCCACTATTATAGATTGCTGGGCTCTGCATTATGGTCCATTACTAGCCTGTCAGAAGGACTGACTATATTATCATTATTATTATTATACAGGATTTACACAAAGCTTCACAACATGTGAGGATACAGCACAATTGCAACACAATACCATACAAATGGATTATAAGTACCCTGCTCATGAGAGCTTACAATCTATAAGGAGGGCTAAGTGATACAGAAGGTAATAACTGTGAGGAATGAGCTGACTGAAGAAGTAGATGTACAGTTTTTCAAGAGGAGGCTTCCCTAAGAAAGTGAGTTATCAGGGATCACCTAAAGGCAGACAGATTGGGAGATAACCAGATAGGTTGTGGTAGGGAGGTTCAGAGGATGGGAGGGGCCCTGGAGAAGTCCTGGCGGCGAGCATGGGAGGAGGTCATAAGGGACCTAGACAGCAGGAGGTCTTGGGAGGAGCAGAGGGGAGAGTTTGAGTGATATTTTGAGATGAGTTTGGATATGTAGTCGGGGGCAGAGTAGTGGATGGCTTTGTGTGTTAGTATTTTGAATTTTATGTGTTTCACTATTGGAAGCCAGTGGAAGGATTGGCAGAGAGGGGTGGCAGCCACTGAGTGGTTGGTCTGTTGGATGAGTCTGGAAGCAGCATTCTAGCACGCTAGAAGTGAGGCGATTATGAGGGGACATGAATTTGATGTACAAAATGCTTAGTGGTGATGGTAACATCAGCAATACACTTTTTACAGTAAACTCCATAACAAGGACTAGAGGCCACCACCTAAAAGTGGTGGGGAAAAGATTTATCCACCTAGGGGCGTAGGGGATTCTTTTCAGTTAGAGTCTGGAGCTCGCTGCACAATTAGCTGAGAGTATTGAATTATTCAAAAAGCATTTATATACCTTCCTCAGAGACCGTAACATACAGGGGTACAGGTACTTTTAAAAACAAAGGACTCGGGTATTCACATGCACAATCACATACAGACACACAAAGGTTGAACTTGATGGACCTGTGTCTTTATTCAACCTCAAATACTATGTAACTATGCAATAGGGAAGCCAGGCAGAAAAGTAATCAAGAAAGTGTGACATTGATCCCGGAAGGTGATAAATCTCAGAAATCCTCAGAGAAACTGGAAAATACACAAATACTGTGAGCTTCAAAAGAGGAAAGAGACAGGGAGGGTGGTGGGTAGAACATGAAAAGTGCATTGTTGGGATATAAGAATTCCAACTCCACCTTCCTTTCTCCCATTGGGTCTGGGTGAGTGAGTTCCGTGGAGGCCACCATGGGAGAGGGCACTTGGAGAGGCAGAATCAGATTCCTGAAGCCAGGTTTCAGTAATAGCAAGTAGGTTAAAGTAGTTGAATATAAGAAAATCATGGAAAGCGGTGAGCTTATTACAAACTGAGCAGGCATTATAATAATTATAATAATATATACAAGTTTAACAGTTACCATTAGCAGTAAGCAGAATGTCAGTATGGAATCATAGTTGTTTGAAGGATGTATGAATAATTGAAATAATTTCAATGAAGCTGTCCATCTGACCTACCTAGTTTTACATTAGCCTTTTCAGAGGCAAAGGTAACACAAGATACTATTGAGCAGAGGATAGCTGATTTTGGGTGTCCTATACCCTAACCCCTTTCCACGGACTCTTAGCCAATCAATTTTGCAGAACACGATTGACGGAGTGGATGTCTGTCATTAAGTTGCTGCTAGTAGGTCAGTGAGTGGTTTGGGGCAGCTGTAGGCCAGATCATCAGTAAAAAGGCAAGGATGGCTCATAACATCCAGCAGCTCCGAAGGGTTTAGTGCTACAAAGCTTTTACTTTAATGCTAAATCCAGGGAGGAACCCTCTTGCCCTGAATCATACCAATTTCTCTGCTCAATGCAAACATCAAGATATTGTGCAAAAGTCACGTTCTTGGTTATATCCCTACTGATCCACCGTGATCAGATAGAATTTATTACTAATACTGCCACAATGTTTAACACAATTTTTAATGTCACATTTTGAACATGACAACAAGGTAAACAAAGCAGTTCTATCTTTAGACTCAACAAAGGCCTGTGATTAAATTGAATGGAAATATTTATGGGAGGTTTTTGCCTAGATTAAAAGATTAGCCTTGATTTCCTCAGCATGATCAACTCCTATAATTAGAGCAAATAAGAATGTGTCAAAACCATTTCGTTTTCAACAGGGATGCCACTATTACTAACTTTATTAGCCCTAGTGGTAGTTGGCCATCCTGTTTAGTAATTCTCCTTATTGTACATAGTTGTTATGAGGTAAAATAGAAGAGTGTATTTTAATTAAAGCAAATTATACTTTAATTTATCTAGAGTAGACATGTGCACTGCCAAAAAATTTGTTTCGTTTCGTTTCGTTTTAAATTCGGATTTGTGTTATTTCGTTTTTCAGGATTCGGGTGTGAAAGTCAATTCGGATTCGGACGAAATTCGGTAGCGTTAGTACGAACGTTCGTTTCGTTTTCTGTTCTTATTCGTTTCTTATTCGTTTCGTTCGTTTGCAGCAAAAGTGACATTTGAGGGGGGAAAAATATTTTTCTCCTTCTCTAATGTCACTTTGCTCCAACGAACGAAACGAATAAGAAACGAATAAGAACAGAAAACGAAACGAACGTTCGTGCGAACGCTACCGAATTTCGGAAATGGAAATTCGGATTCGTTTGCATTCGTTATGTCTGTAATTCGGAATTCGGATACATCCGAATGTCTGAATTTACGAAAATTTGTCCGAATTTCGATTCGGAACGAAACGAATCGCACATGTCTAATCTAGAGTATGCCAATACATTGCTTTCCCAAACTCTGTATATAATATCCCCATCAGCTGTAATGCCAATTGATAAATGAGCCTCACCCCATCCCCAGATCCATATTCCCTGTCATCCTTCCACTACTTAGGCATTAATATACTGTATCCTGCAGTGTAGCAGATTATATCCCTTTGAATTGGTTTCCAACAATAATAGATGCAACTAAGAAAATGTAAGTGGGCACAAAAATGGGTCCTGATGCCAAACTATTAGGTTTTGCATAATTCTCCAATTCTTGGATTGGATACCCCAACATCTTCTTAATAAATTACATTATTGGTTAAAAACAATTATGGAAATCCAATTTAAAATCATCCACCGGGCATACTATGGCTTCAATATCACCGCGAGTCATAGACCTCCGGAGTGGCTGACATTCTGCCCGAAATGCCACTCTCCTCTACCCGACTTGAAACACCTTATGTGGTTGTGCCCCCATATACAATCCTTATGGGCGGAGGTAGTCCTTTATATGAATGTGCACTCCAGAAATAATAGAGCGCCCTCTCCTGATATGTGTCTATTTCACTGTCCTACCTCGGGGCAATCTACCACTTCACAACCATTGGCCAGATGGGAACATTTATGCATCATAAGCACAAAAAAAGCCATACTAACAATCTCAATTTCTAAGTTCAAGCTGATGCTCCACCGACTCATGCTGATCGACAAATTAGACACAGGGTTTAACATGCGCCGAACAAAAACATTTTTCAACACCTGGTCTGCCTATCTGACTTCTGAACTATTTGCTTACACCCAACAACTCCTATTCTTCCATCTTACTGACCGCATGGATCTATGTTTACTCTACTTTACAACACCAAGGGGGTGATTTACTAACCTAAACACACGCACGCACCAGGTGTGTGTGATTTTCACACAGCAAAACGTATTTATCAACCAAAAAGTCTCTAAAAGCATATTTCCACTAATGCCATATATGGAAAAATCATGCACATGATGCATATATAATGCTGCTTCACAGTTTAGACAAAAATGGTTAGCTAATGCATTTACATTCCTTGCATTCATCAACGCAAGCAACATAACATAGAGCTAATTTACACCACATTACCTTGCAATTCATTGCAGGGCTTTGCACAACACACCTGCTGGGTGTGTACACACTACAAAGGTGTTTCGATTCCTCCCATAGATCATGCTGGGAGGGAACACACTACAGAGGTGTATACACGTTCATGGTGTGTTTATAAGGTTAGTAAATCAACCCCCAAATGTCAACCTTGTTGCCTTTGTTGATGTTGCCATTTCGACATAGGCAGTTTAAGGAGGGGCGGGGAGATGTCCATGAAGACCAGAACTCTGGCCTGACACGTGGATTCTCCACCATGACAATGCTCCTGCACATGATTTGTTCCTGGAGAAGAAACTAATTTCCAACTACCTTATTCCCCTGACATAGCACCCTGCGACTTTTGGCTGTTTACAAAATGTTAAAAATGCCTTAAAAGCCATCCAGCGAGCCACGACAAAGATACAGAGAACGAATTCCAGGAATGCTTCCGTCAGTTGCACAGTAGTCTAGAAAACTGCGTTGCTTCATAAGGGGACTACTTTGAAGGTGACAACAGCTGTTAGTGTATTGGTAAGCAAGTATTTTTATTTTACAGTCCATTCCAGGAATTAAATTGTCACACCTCGTATATGTCAATTTATCTCTCAAATTTTTGCTAGCAAAATAAATCTTTCAAAATCTTTATTTTTCCACTATTTACAATTAAAGCATGTGTTTCAATCTCAATTTACCTCCTTGAGGATAGGGATCACACACTTTCCTGTAGCATCAGGGGTGTTCTCTGTTTTAACTACCAATATCATCTATACACGGTCAATCATTACGGCTTTTCTTGCTGGAAATATGAAAGCATGGTGTTCAGACATTGGCCCAAAAATAATTCACAATTATCGTCCATTTTAAAGGTAGCATCTCTCATTTTACCTAATTTGCCCCTACTGTCTATGGTTATGTGTACTGTCCTCCAGTAGTGTCCATTTACCACATGTTGGAATTATATATCCATTAAAGTAGGCTATCAGCAAGTAAATATTTTGACGCAGTTGGCCAGCTTAAACATGTATTGCCATATCTACAAACAAACAAGAAGTATGTAAGAGTAGAAAGGAGAACACACAGAAGAAGCGCCGCTCCTCCATGACTCAGGAAAGGAATAAGCCGGGTGCTTGCCATTGGGAGCACATCATCGCTCCAATATGAGCCCATACAAACAGAAGAAAAGCCCAAGGTCCACCCCCTTTGATGCATCTCACCCAATCACGGGCTCAGTCACAGAGTGTATAGTATAAAGTGAATTGAGAATGTTCTGTTTATCCATGTTGGATAGAAGGGGAAATCCTCTGCACACCTTGCAGCAATCCAGGCCTATGTAGACAATGGTGCTTGTAGTGATGAACACGGATGGCACCGTGCAGACACAATGTAGGAAGAGGAATCACCAGCACTCAGTAGATTCTTCTACTGAGTGCTGGTGATTCTTCTTCCTACACTGTTTATCCATGTGACCATGATAGAGACAATAAATTAAAGCATGATTGTCTATGTGGATTTTGTCGGTATTCTATAAATAAGGTACAATAAATGTGTTGGCGACTTTAGGTGATTACCATATGCAAATGAAATTATTGTGATGGTAGACAGATAATAAAAGAGAAAACGGAACTTTTAGTTTTATGTTCATCCTATCTTATCGTATACATGGCGTATCATATTTTAACTTGATTGCAGCACATAAAAATGGACATGTGAGTGTGAGGTATAATCGTCGTCATATTCGTACCAAATAAAAATAATCAATGTTTATCGTGCTAGGTTGTGGTATTTTGACAATCATTATTAAGATTTATTGGTGTATTTTGGATCCCAGTGATTGTGGGGAGCCGTGCTGCATGTGTCAGGGGATAATACATTTATATTAGATACTGTCATCCTAACAGAAAGCAGCAAGCCAAGCGTATCCATTAATAAAGCTCCTTGCAATGAATTTCGCACAATTAAAAGTTAATATCCCTGCCATGAAAACTGCAAAGCAGATGGCAAAATGTGCCACTTTGACTGTGATAAGTAGCAGTAATTATCTTAGAATTTGTGCTTGTCTTCATCAGTGCAGTTTCATTATCTTATCTGTAATACATTTATTTTAGGCTAATAAAAATAAAGCTGTTGTTTTGCCCATGCTAGTGTTTCAGCCTCAACTCATTAATTATTCATGAAAACGTAATACTATCTAAATAAGTTACCCTTAGCATATGATAAAGGTCACACTAGCCCAAAACATTCTGCTTTATGGCTGTGCATTTATTTTTATTATGCACGTATATGCTGTGCTTGCAATTAGGGACCTACAATCACATGCAGAGCACCGCACTTACCCATTAAGATAACATGCCACCAGCAGTATGAAGTTCATATTACCATAGCTGCCTTTTGCCATTAAAAGAACTTGTGGCTTTAAATAACTCTTTCTAAACAATCACAAGCAATGCTCCAAATCAGGAAAATCTCACTTTTATGGAGCTGCCTATGGCCAGCCTAAGTGCACAGGAACTTCTGCTATGACTCTGGTCTGGACCTCTGTTTTGTTTTTTTTTAGCTAAGATAGCTGCTAAGGAAAGTTCAGTCTCTCCCAGCCACCTGCCTGACCCCTTGCCCCACTGCACACAGGCAAGTACAAAGGTTGAGGGGATTTATGTTTCTTCAGAAAGAGGTGGCGTACATAAAGGGGACTGGTAGCAGTGAAAGCAGCCTGTAAGGAGCTATATTTGCTGGGAACTGGGCAAAATAGTGTGTGGGGAGCACATTGTCCTTTTCGCCTTGGGAGCTAAATGACTTTGTCTCGGCATTGATGAGTAGGCACATATCTGCTTGACAAGGACAACTAGAGAAACTTCCTGTCCTTGTTCTCCACAACTTGGGTGCTGGGTTGAAGTATTGCATGTATGGTAAGTTACCAGTGAGAAGAGTAAATGACTGGCCCAATCACACGGATGGAAAACCTTGCAGAAAGGAGTATCCAATATCGCCTCCTAATCGGGCTTTCAGTTTGGGGTGTTATCAGAACTTTTGCCTATGGATCCTCCTTAATGGAAACATTTGTGTTTACTCAATGAGTGAGTACTCATTCTGAAATATGATTGTGAAGTTCTGACATTAAAAACACCCACGTTTGATCATGTGGTCTCTAGTAAAGTGGAAGCTCACAGTCTGTTTGTCCAGCCTCTATGCAGTTCCTCCAGTCAAGTCCTTGGAGGCTTCTGCTACCACTTGACTTCAAGGGAGCGGGGTGGGCAGGAGAGTAAGGCTTGTTATTTTAACAGAGTGTCTACTTTAATGTGTATTTTACTGCCTTTCTACTTTCTAACACCTACTTCAGCGGGAAAAACAGAAATATATATTTTTAACAGGACAATTTTGTAAAGTTGAAATGCGGCAGTAGAGTGTTTTGTAGGTGTCACCATATTGTCACAAGCGGTAATGTTCCATAGATATGTTTGGCATGCTGCTAATTAGTGTGTGGATCCTGGCTCGTTGCAGAGCCGAGAAGCAGTTTGACACATTTGTGTGGAATTTTTCCGAGCTTGGAATGCCCTTGTGTGCCAGCTAATGAACTAACTGTTAGACTAATTACTTTAGACAAACCTGCTGACATTTTCTGTTAGGAATAGTTTTATGGCTGCGGTATAATGCGTGGGGGAATGTAGGTATCTGTTCTATTTATTTAGCTTCTTCCCCACACTCCATGCCAGTGTCAATAGCAGTTGAAGTGAAATTTCATCAGCTTTACTTTGTAATACATTTTTCTAATCGGTCTGTGTTAGGCTTTCTTTCTTTATATGAGCAGCACTGCGATTGGTTGATAGGGGTAGATATTTTAGGTACTGTGATGTAAATCAGTGTTTCTCAGATGTATTAAATGAGTTCTTCCCATAAACATAGGATGTGTTTAACAGTTCTGCTCTGGTGTACAGCACAAGTTCCCACTGACATATGCATATTTTTTTGCATGTACTGCTAATGATATACAATTGATTTCCATAGCAACGCCCTATATTTCAAACAACTAAAATACTATTACTCAGATTTTTTTTAAATATTGTTTTTAGTTTCAGAAAGCTTTTAGTCAGTATGCCGAATTTATTTTGGATACCACAATCTGGCTCCTCCATACATTTTCTTGATAATTCTCAAGCCACTATCTGAACTCTGCACATGAGCATCTCCTCCTTCCACTATTCATCAGTCACTTTTATACATTTCTGCATCCAGGACTTCTCATGTGCTTTTACCCTTGGCTTGGATTCTCTCCAACATACTGTTCCATGCTCTGCAACCCTGGAAATTTAGCAATTTAGACAATCATACAATTTGAGCTAATTTTCTTCAGTCATTGATTCATCAATGTTTCCTTTGCCTCCAGTTTGTATTTCTTTTTGCTCCAGATTCTAAGCATTTACAGGCTGGACCCGCTCTCCTACTGTTGCTTGGTATTGATTTGTGTACTAGACTTTGAAACATATTATGTATTGTATTATTTGTACTATGTCTCTTGCTATATGTTATACTCACAGTGACATGAAAGATGATGGTATGAAGTTTAGGATGCCAAAAATGGTATGTTCATGCCATCTGTCTATAAAAAATTACAAGAATCCATTGCAACATTGGGTCTCCCCCTACCCCACCATTTTTATTTCCCCCCTTCCCCTTACCTATTTCCCCCCTTCCCCTTACCAATGACTTGTTATGTTATCAAACGCATTTAACAACCTCTACGGGTCCTACTATACGTTCACCATTTGGGTCTTGGGCTTGCTGCGTACTGCCATTTCAATATTATTATTATTATACAGGATTTATATAGCGCCAACAGTTTGAGCAGTGCTTTACAATAAAAGGAAAACATTACAATCACAATACAATTCAAGGCAAGATGGTAAGCAGGGCCTTTCCCGTGAGAGCTTACAATCTAAAATAATGGACCTGAGCCTTATTATCGATGTTTCTGGTGTTTTTACTATGTTTGTTGGTGTATGAGATACTTGAGTTTTACTTTATTGATTACTGGATATGCAGATACATCCATGTCATTCCTTCTTTTTCACTTTTCTGTTTGCAACTGGCAAATGTGACGTGCTATGTGTATAAAACTTAATAAAAAGAGATTGAATGAAAAAAATACAAAACTCAAGTACTGTACATGAAGACTATTACTAGACAAATTATAATAATAATGATAATTATGCATTATCTCTTGTTATTACTTAAGTAAAAGATAATGTCACTTCCTGAGCCCCTACTGGAGTGGACTGACTGCAGAAATACTTTTTTTTTTTAAAGAAAATGCTTTTTCCAGCACTCTGTGATGCCGGTATCTGAATGATTTTTTTCCACCTCTATAAGATGGGAACAGGGTGAGCAATTGTCTCCAGGTTTATTCATTAATTCTCTCATATTCTTGTCAATTCCCACAGGTTTCCCATGTATCTTTTCAGATTAATTAATGATTCTGCTTTACAGAAAAACAAATTTCATATTTCATTGTAAAAAAAATGACAGATGGAACTCAGGATGTAATCTGAGTGAAAATATATTGGGTTTACATGACCCATATTGGTGATAAACTCATTTATTCTATCTGGGATATTACAGTGAAGTAACTGCACTAATAATCTGCTCCTCAGACTAAACATTTCACTGCATTCCCCCTTTGTAACATTTCTATATGAAAATTAAATCAAAGTAAAATTCCATGCCTGTTTTAGGTATCCACATACCCTTTTTTACCATCTGTCCATATTTACCTCACTTTAGCCCCATAAAAGTCAGTTTCTAGTTATTTAGTCCACTCTGTAACTCCAGTGAAACATGGGCAGCAAAGCTAGACTTCTGGTGTCACCTCCCTGCCCATTCTGTACCCTAGAACAGTGGCATAACTACAGCCATAGCAGTCCATGCAGCTGCTTTTGCTCCGGGGGTTGAAGGGGGCCCCGCAAGAGAGGTTGTTGAAGCAATGAACATAGAACATCAGTGTGCATAAAAAGGTAACACATATCCAGTCCAGTACTGTATCATTAACTGGGATCTTCTGAAGTCTTCAATCCAAAAGACTGGACTGTCAGATGCATCGCAGAACCTTTGGGATCATGATATCACTAGTCACAGATCTCCTTTACTTCCTCTCATCTGTAAGAAGATGTCTTGCCTTCCGAGATTCTGGTCATCCTGGCCAGCTTTCTGATATTAACCCTTTAGATGCAACACAGTCTTTCCAAGGCTACAAAATCCCAGAGTATCTGTTAAGCTAAAAAGTGATTTGAGGTTTGTAATCAGGGCCGGTGCTAGGATTCGTGCCTACACAGGCAAGGTGCATTTTTGCGCTCCCCTCCCCCGACCCCCTGTAAAAACAGGGCATTTTGACACTCCCGCACCGAAGGTAAGTGAAAAAAAAAAAAAAACATAGCGCAAACATCGGGGCATTTTGACAAGTACAAGTACTTGTCAAAATGCCCTTTTTTTCCCGCCCTCACCCTGCAGCGCCGTAAGGCGGCCGCCTGACTTGCCTTGCGGTAGCGCCGGGCCTGTAATTCCGGAGGAAATCTCTAATGGAGCCGCAGGTAGCAGAAGAAACCAGAAAGAGGTTCTAATCCTTTGCCCACTTCATCCAAAACTAAGAAAGAACATTTTGCCTGGATATACATTTAAGATCAATTACATTATTGTCCTAATTGACACTGTCAGATGCCACACATCTGATGGTGGGCTCCATTAAAATTTTGCTCCAGGACCCCATGAACTGTAGCTACGCTCATGCCCTAAGAATGTTATTATATATTCTGGTGCATCAGACACAGGATGTGTGGATCATTACCTGCACAGCTCTTTCCATTTTGACCCAGAGTGACTGAAACCTTTCTACAAACCATAGGGGGCTGCTGCAGTAGGCTGCAAGATTACCTGAGTAATATAATTGGGTATGCTACTTCACACAACTATGACATCACACATCCAGGACATCCCTCCGACTAGTTAGCCGTGTTATAATTAAATCATCATTAATTAAATAAACATATTTTCTTTTACTTACAATTACTGTTTTTCCACTTCCTGGTCCTCTTAGGTATTAGTGATGTAGCCTGTGCCCAAGAGATGCATCCTGGGAAGGTTACATGACAATGCATTGCTAGTAAATCCCATCTGCAAACTGCAAAATCTCACAATTTCTCGCATTTTTTTCCCACTGAGATGATGTGCATGGTCACATGTACTAGTCACATGCACCAGAGTTCCAGGAAGTAAAGGGAGATTAATTCATCTGCCTTTATTAAAAATGGCCACTGTGTGAAGACTGGGGAAGAAGAGAAATGAGGCATGCAAAGAATACAAAGCCGGCAATTATCTAGAAGTATGTGTTTGTAGATTGTCATTACTAAACATTTCTAAAGGTGCCTTTGTTGTTATTTTAAAGATGTGGGTAAAGGTCCGCTTTAAAGTCATTTCTGAATCAGTCAAAGATAATTAATGTTTTAAACTTAAAGCTTGCTGCCATACCCCCACCTGTTTTCTGTTTGGTTAACTCCCAAACTGCTCTGAAGAAACCACTTATCCCCCATTCTGAAAAACACAAAGTATAAATAAAGAAAAAATGGAAAACAGCATCAATTTCAATGGATTTTATTTAGTCCATGAAACGCTACTGAGGTTTAACAAATTAAAAATGAACTATTAGCATAAAACGTTTAAACAACTTTATTATAATAAGTTTAATAAAACCAAAACCAGACACAGCCATTTAGTCCACCAACAAAAAAATGTGAACTTCACTTTGAATAAACAGCTAAGACTTAAAGTGACACTAAACCCAGGAGTTGCATCTTAGAAATACATTCAAGTACCCTCACTCTTAACAAAAATGTATCCTATTTGTGTATCACTTGGCTGTAGATCCTCAAATCATCTCTGAATTGGTGCTGACACTGTCCTTCCTTCTGGAGGGTGGCTACTTTTGTTCCCCATGGTCCCTGTGTGTGTTGTAAAGTAGAAACCCCTCCAACCTCGCTCCTGTGATGTACAACAATCTCATGTTTAGTTTACTAATTTGTATTAAGATTCCAGTCCATCACAGGAGTGAGCTTGGAGCGGTGTCTACTTTACTATAAAGTGAAACTAAGGGGTCTATTCACTAAGCTGCCATTGGCAGCTAAGTGAAAGACCGACCTGAAGTGAAGTGAGCCGAACGCTCACTTGAAATCAGCCGTACATCGGGTGGCTTCGCATGGCTTCGGGTCGGCGAACATGCTCAGCATGTTCAGCCGACCCGAAGTGCAGAAGGAGTTCGACTAAGCCGATCCAACATCTGGATCGTCTGAGCCGAACCTCCGGCAGGCTACTCACTGCTGTTCCGTCTATTCTCATAGATGCCGAACAGCAGTGAGTGAATAGCAGAATGCCGCTGAGCGGCATTCGGCTCGGCTGTACTGTTCGGTCCCTCTAAAGGACCGAGCAGAACAGAAAAATAGTTTAAAAAACACAAAAAAATAAATAGAAAACGATTGTGCGGAGCTAGCAATGACAGCTAGCTCCGCCCAACAGTTTTCTATTGTCCGGCGGTTCTGGTTCCGCTCTGGGAGTCTAAGCAGGCTGTCGGCCGACCGCTCGGCCAGCTTCGGCTTTCAACACGGCTCAGCCGACTCGAGGCATATGCTTTCGGCTCGAATGAGCCGCTCGGCCACGTTCGAGAGCTGCAGACACAGCTCCGTGTCAGAATAAAGAAAAAAAAGAAAAAGCCGGCCGGGAGCATCTTAAAAATGCATTCAAGTACCTTAACTATTAACAAAAATGTATCTTATTTGTGTATCACTTGTCTGTAGATCCTCAAAGCATCTCTGAATTGGTGCTGACACTGTCCTTCCTTCTAGACGGGGGGCTAGTTTTGTTCCCCATGGTCCCTGTGTGTGTTGTAAAGTAGCCATTGCTTTTCCAAATAAAATGCTGAAGAACTCTATTGTGAGGAATATTTAAAGACACATGTACCGGATTGTTGGTGACAGTTCTTCCCACCGAAAGGGAACCAACCAATCATAGTTGAGTAGAATGCTTCACTTTTCCCGGTAAGACGTACTGTTGTCACATCTGCCCAAAGACTCTTCTGTGACCTGAAAGATAAAGCACAGGCACTGAAAAATGGTCAAAGCAGGACAGGCACATTACAGCTAATAGTTTTAAGATGGTATAAAATGGGGAAAGTTCAGCAGCCCCATTGGGATACAGCTTGACTGCCGAGGGCCATACATGAAAATGGAATATTGTGTTTATAATCTTCCATTTTTTGGTACTCTTTATAACCATAGTACTCTCTATAACCATAGTACCCTTTATAACCATAGTACTCTTTTTAACCGTAGTACTCTTTATAACCATAGTACTCTTTATTACCATAGTACTCTTTATAACCATAGTACTCTTTATTACCATAGTACTCTTTATAACCATAGTACTCTTTATTACCATAGTACTCTTTATAACCATAGTACTCTTTATTACCATAGTACTCTTTATAACCATAGTACTCTTTATTACCATAGTACTCTTTATAACCATAGTACTCTTTATTACCATAGTACTCTTTATAACCATAGTACTCTTTATTACCATAGTACTCTTTATAACCATAGTACTCTTTATTACCATAGTACTCTTTATAACCATAGTACTCTTTATTACCATAGTACTCTTTATAACCATAGTACTCTTTATTACCATAGTACTCTTTATAACCATAGTACTCTCTATAACCATAGTACCCTTTATAACCATAGTACTCTTTTTAACCGTAGTACTCTTTATAACCATATTACTCTTTATAACCATAGTACTCTCTATAACCATAGTACTCTTTATAACCATAGTACTCTTTATAACCATATTACTCTTTATAACCATAGTACTCTCTATAACCATAGTACTCTTTATAACCATAGTACTCTTTATAACCATAGTGCTTGCAGGGGAAACCAATAAGCGTACCACTATCTATAGCAGGTTTATCTGAAAACTATTTTAGTAAAATTCTGAAAATACGTTTTCATTATGTCAGCAGCTGATAACCTTACTGACCTCATAAATTCTGAATATCTACATTTCCTGGGTCTTTGCCTTGAACACTTCACTGCAATAATACAATTTGCCACCAGGTGGCGGAAGAACATAACAATTACAATATTCGATTTTTCTATTGGAACACTATTAGTACTGATCTTCTATGAGTGTGAATAAATATTGATCTTCAGCTCCTGAACAGCTACGTTATTACAGAAGTACAGCCCCAATTCCAAAAAAGTTGGGGCGCTGTGTCAAATCTACAAAAAAAACAATGCAATGATTTGCAAATCTCATAAGCCCATATTTTATTTTCAACAGAAAATAGAAAACTATCAAATGTTTAAACTGAGAAAATGAACCATTTTATTAACAAATAACTTTTGTCTTGCGATGGTCGTAAGCTTATTAAAAGCTTGTACGATCTGCCCATCTTGGACAGGCAGATCGTACTTGCGATCATCGAAAGCCCTCCCCGCTGAGGGGCGGCCTTCCGATGACCGCAATGCTGAATGGGCCGTTCCGCAGTTGTCGAACGAACGGGCTAGGAACCCGCCGAGAATCGTAGGATTCTCGGCGGGTTTTCTAGCATGCTGGTTCGACAAAAGACGTGCAACCATACAGTAAAAATGGTCGCACGCCTTCCATACACCTTGCGATTATCGTACGATCGCGGGATTTCGCGCGATTATTGTACGATAATCACAAGGTGTATGGGCACCTTTAAGCCAGCCATACACCTTACAATTATCTGCAGATTTTCTATGATCAGAAGGAAAAGGTGCAACAGATTCCTCCATCTACACTAAACTGTGTGGATGGAGGAATCTCCACCTGGGCCAATCTGTTGCACTTTTTCCATCTGACCACAGAAAATCTGCAGATAATTGTAAGGTGTGTGGTCAGCTTTAGTCTGGTGAGTTTGCTATAATAATTGGGAACACGCAGTGGCGTCACAAGGGGGGTATGGCGCGCACCCAGGTGACACCATTGGAGGGGTGACACCAAAATGACTGACAGTTTTTTTGGTGTCACCCCCTCTAAAAAGTCGGGCAGTCATGGACCGAGAGCCCGACAGTGTCAGGAGAGAGGAGGGGACCCGGTAGGCATACCTCTTCCCGCCGGGTGAACGTCCCTGCAAGTGTCCATCAATAAGATGGCCGCCGACAGGCGTCAATTAGATGACCGCGCATGACGTCACGGCGGGGTGTCACCTGGTGCCCGCACTCCTCTGGGAAGACGGAGGTGCAGTGCTGGCTGGACTGTTTGGGGTGTTTTGCTGATCACATAATATTCTCCTCTTTATGGACGTGCCGGACGCTGGCATTTTATAACACTGGTTGGCATGTGTGGTGGCTGATGAGATGAATGTTATTTATTACTAATGATGGTTTTGTGATTTATTCAGTATTATTATTGGGGGTTTTACATATTAATTGTTAATGGCGCTGTGACAGGGGTGCGTCCATTTCCTAAACACATGTGTGCTGGAAGGTGTCCCTGTTTCTCAAAAAATTGCAAGGTATGGCTTAAAGTAAAATTTTGGAAATAACTTTCTTAACCCTTGCACTGGAGCTATCCCCGCACTGCAAGGGTTAAGTGTTTGTTTCAAATGATACTCACCTCAACCTCACAGCCGGCTGTCTGTTACAGCGCTCCCTCCAGCCTGTTTCCTCCTACGCTCCAGCAAAGGTATGTTCCTCAGCATCCTCACGTCCTATACAGTGTATTGGATATGATGACTTAAGGGTCCTTAGACAGCTTGAGCGGAGGCGGAGAAAGGCTGCACGGACCAGTCTAACCGCCAGTCGACTGCGAAGTACAGGTTACCCCTGCACTGCTAGGGTTAAGTGCTCCTTTTCATCTAGGTGCTAAAATAACAAACACCTGATCCTAACAGGCGGCTGGCACCTAAAACGGTCCCTTAAGCCTGTTTCCTCCTCCGCTCTCGTGATGGAATGTCCCTCAACAATCTCACGTTCTATACACTGTATAGAGTGTGATGACTCAGGGACCTTGGAACACTGGAGCGGAGGGAAGAGAGGCTACAGGGACCGGTCTATAAGCCTGCCATATCCAAGGTGCGGGTGAGTATAATTTTGTTATTTTTGGTCCTAGATAAAAACAAGCACCCCCATCATTCTCCTAAGGGTCACAGGAAGACATATACTAGCGTCCTACCGTGACCCAAAGCTCAGTATATCGCGATCTACACCTCCTTATATAGTGAGACTGCCGCAGCCGGGACGGATCTCGACATTAGTGTCGAGGTCCACCCAGCTGCGTGATTGACAGTTGGCTCTGCCTATCTAGAACCAGAGCCAGCTGTACCCGCCCCCTCCCCCGTCCATTACGCCAGTCAGCGCTGGAGAATCAGAGCCGGGAGGAGGGAATCCCTGCAGGGAGCCGTGACTGGTAGTCACTGATATCTGCATGTTGATGATCGAGAAGTGAGCGAGCGATGGTATGCGTTTGCTCACTTCCCGATCTATTGAGCCGACGTGTGACAGTTTCATTGTCACAGGTCGGCTCGAACGATGAGGAAGAGGGATTTTCACTCATAGTTCTCCTTTAACGTTTCCCTGGGGGTGTTAAATGAATATCTGCAGACCATATCCAGTAATACAAAAAAAACGTTTGTAGGCAGAAGAGGGCAAGCGGAAGGAATGTATCAAAGCTACATGTACGGAGTGTGAAAACATGTAAAGCTATTATATATGTAAAACAATATTTTGAGTACATTGTATTTATTCTGGAATCAGACTCCACGCTGGAATAATACTTGAATTAATCATTGAATCCATTACAGAGGTTCATTGGAGTGTTATTAGTAACTGCAGCTGGAATATATAAAAATTCATAAACAACATCGAAGCCACGACCACATGGTCTATTCCAAGCAATGTTAGTAATTCAAATGCAATTACAATGCCTTCACAGTGGAGTGTTCCTCGAGCCATGATCATCTGAAAGACGTAGGACACTACATAAGACATATCACAGGGTAATGCTAAGGCACAGAAGGTAGTTTACATGGAGGTAGGTTATGATTTCTTAAATTCAGGTTGACTAGAAATATAAAAATATATATCGGGTTTACTTGTGTATTGTGCTGTATTATTATCTGCAGGTGAATATGATATCAAATGTTCTCCATACTCTAAAGACTAGCTGGCACATTCCATTGACAGCTTCCGGTATACCTCTGCTCTATGGCAATGTCCTTTCGTCAGACCAGGTGCACTACTCACCCCGTGCTGCATGAATTGCTAGACTGCATCCAGGGATGACGTCACCTTCTCTGTGACATCACTCTCGGGGGACAGTGTCAAATCCGCTTATTGTTTCCTGGTTTATTCCCCAGCCTGTCATCAGATCTGCTAGTCTGTCTTTGCTTATCCTTCCTTGAGCTCCTGCCTGGTCATGTGACTGTTTGCCTCATGCATACCTCCTAACTGTCCTTCATTTGGAGGGACTGACCCTCATTGGGAAACCGTGGCTCCCCTTTCCTCCTCAGTTGTCTCTTTTTGTGGTCTGATGTACAGATATCTGTTAGACATGTGCACTCGGATTCGGACGAACCTGCAAATCAACTAAATGCAATTGATTCGGCGGTTCGCAGGAATCCGAAAGAACATATTTTTTTATATGCCCAAATATACTAAAACGATATTCGGGCATATAAAAATTTGTTATCAGAACGCGTTATTTTGGAGGCAGAGTGCATAACGTCACATAACGGCCATGTCATGGATGACGCTTTTCACAGAACGAGCGGTGGCCAGATCGGCCACTAGCGGGTTCTGCGCACGCGCACCACCATACTCTAAGGCCCCGTTCCCACTGCGCGATATGCAAATCGCGCGTTTGTCGCGCGATTTGCATATTGCGCGAGATTTGCCGCGCGATATCGCGTTCAAGCTTGCATTGAGCAAGCTTGAATCGCGGCTAAATCCGCTCCAAAAAGGGTCCTGCTGTAGCGACACACGACCCGCGACAGCAGGACCCTTTGCCCCATTGAAATGCATTGGAGCACGATATCGCGCGGGAATTACCGTGCGATAAATCGCTCAATGTGAACGGGGCTTAAAATGGCAGCACACATGCGCAAAATGCACTGGCAGCCGATATGGCCGCCGCTCGTTCTGCAGTTTCTTAGTGCGGTTTCGGATTCCGAAACAGCATTAAAAATAGTTTCCATTGATGAAACGAATGAAAATGTTTTTCATTTGTTTCGTCCAAAACATTTTTTTGCCCTATATATGTCTAATATCTATGAAAAGCTTCTATTTAACTACCAAGAATGTTATAATGCACCAAAACCTTAATCTTTTCTCCTAATTATCTTGTTTGCTGAAGAGCCAATATAAAGGAAAATAAAAAAAAAAAACAATTCTGGGTTTAACCAATCCATTTTCTCATATAAATGGTCCACGTAACTGGAGGCATGGTAGGGGTGTGTCCACTGGCTGGATATGTTGTGCTGGAAGGCATCCCTCTTTCTTGTCTCAGAAAGTTGGGAGCTGCGCACATGTCTTCTGTTTACACCCGTCTGTCATCCTCAACCTCAAACTTGGCTACAACCTTGCCTTATGATTTGGCACTTTGCTGTGTCCCCTCTCTGATTGTCAGCTGTCAATCTGCGTACTATCATGTTGCCAATGCTAGTTTTTTGGGTTTTTTTTGCAGAGTACCATCCACTCCTTACACCCTGAACCTCAGTTGGAGCCAACATTCACCATGGATGATGGAGAATTTACCAATATCTGTGACGCTAAAGAAGGCCTTTTGCTTTCATCCAATGCCAAATTATGATGACGTCACCCGGACACTCAGCCCATTCACCTTATCTCCAAAATGCCATGAATGGGTCAGGTGATGGGGGAGATCTAACTCTTGTACCTCAGTCGGAGCCAATATCTACCACGGGTAACAGAGAATTTACCAATATCTGTGACACTAAGAAAGCAGGCCTTTTGCTTTCATCCAATGTCAAATTATTATGACATCACCTTCAAGGCAACTTTATATATTACTTTCTTCAGAGTCTACAAGTACTTGTGGGACAAACTCCCTTAAACTTTACTCAACAATCCTCTAAGAGCTAAACTTTGAAAAAAGAAGACATCGGGGGGAATTTATCAATATTGGAGCAAACGGAATCTGGAGCAGTTTCCCATGGGAACCAATCAGCATCAGAGAAGCAGAGAGGCCATTTTTTTTTTATGCAAGATGACTGTGGGATTCTGCTTTAATGATTTCTGGTTTTGGTATCTGATAGGATACCAACAGGATACAGGAGACATGCTGCTGTACCATACTGTTTATTCAACATTTAACATGAACAAGCCTGAACGACATAACAAACACTGTTCTTGAGGAGATATAGGACTATTTAAAGCCAACGGTGTCTAAAGGGAATGTATAGCTTTTTCAAGTTTTTTTTTTTTAAGATAAACATGTAAAAGCAATTGGCTTGTTTTAAATAATCATATAAACGTGTTCTAATGTTTTAGAAAACCTTGTTTCTGTGTATACTTCGTCATTATTTATGTACATGGGGGAAGCCTCATTACACAATGGTTGTTCTTCACTGCTCTTTCTTACATAGATACCGTGTTTCCCCGAAAATAAGACCTACCCCGAAAGTAAGACCTAGCACTATCTTTAAAGATTCCTGTAATATAAGACCTACCCCGAAAATAAGACCTAGTTTGGTGATAGGGGGCTCACATGTATTGCTGAATCCAAGCAGCCAGTCAGGGGTCCGAGAGTAACATTCAATTATATGAGCAGCTGGACTCCTGAAGTCTGCATGTATAAAACATGTCAAGGTCCGTAAAACATTTCATGCTTACACGGCGGGGACTGACCGCCGCAGCTCCCGCCCGCACACCTGTCTGCCTCGGCTTTTGCTTAGAGAGCTCGGGCAGAAAACTAAATTTCCCAGCAGGCAGCGGCACAGCGCGGCATGGCCAGTGGGGTCGGAGTGAGGTCAGGTGAGGTGAGGGAACTTCTGACTGGAGGTCCGTGCGACGAGGTGGCTCCCTGGACGGCATCAGAAAGGAGAGCTCCAGGACAGCTGCAGCCTGCAGGTACTGTGACACTGCGTGTGACAGTATTTTTTCATTTTGTTGCACATTAAAAAAAAAAGAAATCCCCCGAAAATAAGACCTAGTGTGTTTTTTTGGGGGAAAAAAAAATATAAGACAGTGTCTTATTTTCGGGGAAACACGGTTGTACATGAGTTGGTCAACTAACTGAACACAGTACACTCCCCAGGTGACTGATATCTTAGCTGTAGTTAAGCAGTAAGCTTCAGTCTTAATAGCAGCTAATCTACCCGGTCTCTTGTGGCTAATCTTCAAATCTCTACCATATAATATGTTTAAAAACATATCACATATTATATTAAGGAAAACCCTGCAAAAAAAGTTGGTAAAATTGAATAAAGACACATTCAGTTCATCGTATATATGTATGTGTGTGTGTCTGTTTGCATACATGTCGCTACAGACTCACATACCCTAACTGAGAAGCTTATGTCATTTTTTTTTTTAAGTTATCAATGCTCCAAACTGATACGACTGACTGTAAAAGGGAGTTCCACATTTTTACTGCTCTAACAGTAAAAAAAATCCTTTTTCACAATTTAAAATTTAAATTTGTCCAACTTTATATTGTGGCCACGTGTCAGGTATGCATAGATAAGTCACCAGCACTCAATGGTTCAATGTGCAAATAAAACTGATTTTATTGCAAAATTACCTCACATACATCACATAGGTCTATATGCCAACGTTTCGGAGCCCTGCAGGGTCCCTTCCTCAAGGCATGACTGTGTCACCTTGAGGAAGGGACCCTGCACGGCCCAGAAACATTGGCTTATTGACCAATTTTATTTGCACATTGAATCATTGAGTGCTGGTGATCTATATAGGCATTCCTGAAGTTCTGCACAGCGCCATCCATTGTGGTCACTACAAGCACCTTCTTTATTATCATTGGTCACAGCACTGTATAGCTGGCATCTACATCAATTTGTAGCCATATATATCCTTTACAGTCCTTAAATTAAACAGTTTATTGCAGATACTGCAGTCTGCATCGTTGATAAATTTGTATATTGTGATCATATCCCCTCATAAGCTCCTCTTCTCCAAGGACAAGCTTCCCCTTACACCCCCTTCTGATTTCTATCCCCTTTATTAATTTTGTTGCTCTTCCCTGAACCCTTTCTGGTCTAAGGACCTCCTTCTTGTAGACTGGTGACAAAAACTGAACTGCATATTTAAGATGAGGCCAAACCAACATTTAGTAAAATGGTAGAATTACAGTTTCATCTCTTGAATAAATCCCCCTTTTAATGCATGGTAGTAGTTTGGTGGCTTTGCTACCTGTAGCTTGGCATTGCATGCTACTGCTACGTCCAAAATCTATAAAGACCTGTGGTCATCTCTATGAGCCTGCTTTACACTGGTTATGTCACATGTACTGCCTCTCAGATTTTAGCACAGTGCACAGCAAAGCAAGTTTAGGATTGATATTTTCTATTTGAGCTTTCTCATTATTTTTGTGGTATATGTAACAATGAAAGTTTTACGCTACAGAAAGAAAAACATTGGAGAACGGTGAGGCTAGCTTGTGGTAGTAGAGAAAACATTGGCAGTGATGTTCTTATGTAGCACGATCAATCCCCTGCAGGCCACAGCTAGACCACAAGTTATTTTAGTTCCTACTCCGGGGGATGTTCCAGACACTAGCTAGTAACTTCTTCTGGCATAGCTAATTACATCTGCAGGATAGGGGTGTGGTGAATGGGAATGACTAATGGGAATCGTGTTACATTATGGATAGCGTACACATTTTATTGTTTCAGAGGAATTTCTTTGTTGGGGATTTTTTACCATGGTGATGTCAATGTCAGATTTTAGGCTTACGCTTTGAGAAAGTCCAATGGTTTTCAGAAAGCTTGTTATATATTCATTAGTTGGTGAGATACCAGTGCCATATGTGTGGTAGGGGACTCTGCATTGGTCAGAAGTCTTGAACAGCAAGGAGACCAAGAACCCCACCAACCCACAACTTTTCAAGAGCAGAGACACTTATGTTGGTCTTATATGACAATTGTTTAGTCAATCCGAACCACATTTGAGCCACCTGGAATCAGAAATATGGACATAATTGCCAGAATAATTGACAAATTTAGCAATCTACTAACTATAAAGTCAGCAACCAGAAGAATTCAGTTGATTGGGAAATCAAAATTGGGCCAAAAAATAGAAACTTTCATACCAATTGGGTCAACGTAAATGTACTCTGACTCAAAAGAGGACTAAAGCCAAAAAAAAGGTTTTGGCTTTAAATAGGCACCTTTTTCTTGCTCACATGCTCCTCTGTTTGGCCACCGGGACAAACAGAGGGAGAGGGAGGGAGAGTTAGCCGGGTGTAGCTTGGAGCTTACACAGGGTTGAAAATGTTCTAAGTGCCCTCATGTGACAGCCCTGGGTGCCTAACCAGCCAGTCATTAAAATGACGCGAAATGACGCTCAGGAGTTAAATCTTAAAAATACATTCAAGTACCTTAACTGGATCTTATTTGTGCATTGCTCTGCTGTAGATCCTCAAATAGTCTCTGAATTGGTGCTGACACTGTCCTTCCTTCTAGAGGGTGGCTACTTTTGTTTCCCATGGTCCCTGTGTCTGTTGTAAAATAGACAACCACTTAATCTCACCGCCGTGACCGTGATGGACTACAATCTTACATTTAGTTTACTAATTTGTTTTCGAGATTATAGTCTATCACCATGGAGAATAAAAGTGTCCACCCTCTAGAAGGAAGGACAGTGTCAGCACCAATTCAGAGATGATTTGAGGATCTATAGCAGAGAGATGGACAAATAAGATACATTTGTGTTAATAGCTAAGGTGTTTTAATATATGTTCAACATTTAACTCCTGAGTTTATTGTCACTTTGAGCACCAGAATTGTCACATAGGAGGAAGGGGAGTGAGTCACATGCTCCCCTTTACTCTGAAGTACCTGGTATTTTTCTTTACTCACGGAAAAACGGGAGGTTGGAGGGAAGCAAAAGGAAGGTGAGTATGTGATGCTGGTGGGGCCACCATTAAAGTGAACCTGTTTGGATGGACAAAGCAGAGGTTCAGTTTAAAGGCAGAAGAATAACAAAGCTCAATGAGTTCCATATGTAAAGTTGTTGTTTTTTTCTGCATCAAAGGAAAATGAGAGGCGAAGAGGGCTGAATGTGTTTCCCATGGTTTGAAATTACCAAATCGCTCCTTACATTCTCAGCATTTCAGTCTTGTCTGCATGTCCAAAAGTGAGTGCTTTCGATTTCTGTTAAATCAAAAAGTTCTTGTCAGGTATTGAAATGTAACAGATTACCATTTTTAATTAAATGCAGCCAAAGTTTAGCATTAAAATGGTTTGACATTATCAAACATAGCTATGACAAGCTGCTTTCTGCCTTGTGGTTTCAAACTAAGCTCATACAAATAAGCTGTGATATCAAGAAAAAATGCCATATGCTTAAACTAAACTTGTGCTTTGCCAATGTGGGGCAGAGCAAGAGGTACACTTAGGGGTCATTTATAAAATACACACTGGGCAGATGTTGTTTGCATGGCACTAGTGCCCCTAGATGACGCTTGTGATGTGTGTACTCATCAGCGCCATCTAAGGGCACTAGTTGGCGCTGATGAGTACATAATCTACTCAGTGTATTTTAGAAATAAATCCCTAAGTGTACAGCCAGGCAGAACTTGTATTTAAAAAAAAAAAAAAATCTTAAATTTTTTACGACATGCGGAAGAGTCAAAGATTTCTTCCTGTCTGTACCCCCTAAGTGAGGGTAAAATCTAAATTTTAGAGTCCCCCCACAGCAAAAGGGGAACACCTGTTCTGGGGTCAACTGTGTAGAGGGAGATTTCCTCCAACTTTCTGTTGTGTCTCTAGGACAGGAAGCAAAGAGATATTTCTCCACACAGACAGTAAAATATAAATTGTCAGGGGTCCAAATCTAAAAAAAAAAGTTTGGGCTATATATGCACTTCAAGTGATGCCATCCTCAGCTGCACATACTTACAAACCCTTTACTACTTCACCACTCCATTTGTCTACTGGAAGCATAGAGGGATCCCTAGTATTTCCAGGTATGGGCTTTGTGACTGGCCATGCAGGCACCCATCACTTTCATATGTGGGTTGAAAGTGAGAAGCAACACATGGCTCCCTCTCTTTGCTCTTGCTAGACAAACAGAACAAGGACCTTCCAGTAGTATGTACTGCTGAGAAGACCTTTGGATGGGCAAAGCAAAGGTTCACTTCAAGGTCAACCTGTTGTTTAATGGCTGCTTACAGTTTTTGTAAGCAGTGTATGATTGATTACTGTATTATGGTCCTGTTCTGTGCTAGCAGGAAATCTTTTCGCCATTAGAAGAAAATGTGGATGGAGGAAGAGGCTGTAGACAAAATAAGACCTCTTCTAGGAGAGACCTGTAACCTTTGGGATGGGGACCGAGTTCCTCAAGGATTGCTTCCATTGAACTAAGGAAAGAGATTCAAAAAATTGGGGAGCTTCTGTGGAACACATGTACATCATGCTAGTTTCAGGTCTGTAACTCAAAAGTATAAAAACAAGACATAATCAGGCAACTAGCATTTTCATAAGAAGACCAGCAGTAACTTCCACTTTACTTGTCTCATGACAGGATTTCATTTTAATGATAGCGTTTTCCTCAGAATATCCTGTTTTTGTGTATTGTGGGATATCAGGAATTTTTGCCATGGAGACATGTAACATTACTGAAAGGTTTACTTTAGATACACGGGTCTCAGTGAGTCTACTAAACATTATCTTCATGATTTGTTCTCTGTATTCCTTTGGAAGTCTGGCCTGCTCCTGTCCCCTGAGGATTCAGTATGGACATTCATAAGCCAAGCTCGGACGCTTGACTGTGTGCATTCTCTGTCCTTGTCTAAACAAGTGATGTGATTTCTTTTGTAAAACTTACCAGACTATAATGTTAGTGTTCTTGCAGCGTTACATCATGGATATTCATGCAGAAACATTCCGCCTCTGTGAAATAAAACACCAAAAACGCTCAGCTAGCTTGATTGCTGTCCACTCAAGAGAGCTTGTTGTCCGGTTGTGTCATTCCATAGGTGAGGCCACAATAAGAGAGACAACGTGTGATCATAGACATGTTTTAAACTGCTTTGCATGCATGTTGATGTATTAGTGGTATGACATGTACAATATAAACAGTACCTCTTTCATGGTGTACAGGAGAGGAATCAGATGCAATGTGATGTGGCAAAGTGTTTGTATAGACAAATCTTTTTGAGTAGGGTAGGGAAGAGTTTTGTTGCTGTCTGTTTCTTGATTTAACTTCTATTCTGACTCCGATTGTTGTGATAGTTAATTATCCCTTGCTGAGGCTTCTATGCCTGGCCTGTATAAGCAGATACAATCACTGAGGACAATCATTGTCAGATAGCTGAACTCACCAATACCTTTTCCATCCACAAAGTTGCTTTATTCTGAACATCAGGTTACAGCAGATGAATGGATTGCAGTATGTATGCGGTCAAAAGATTATACTTTCTTTAGGCTACAATACAGATAACATGTGTCCCGTTACATGTGGCCTGTTAGATGCATCCATGACACAGGGACTGCTATACTCAAGAAGAAGGGCGGAGCATACACACAGGGGAAATGTGTCATAGATATCAGGGAAGGGAACATAGAAAGGCAAGTACGATACCAAACAGGCCACTAGATGGCAGCATATAACTAACCATTGAATAGCCATAGGAAAATGGTCTAAAGAAATAAACTATATAAATTCTTATCTGCTGACGATGTTAATATGAACTGAGGCTATGCATATCATATTCTATGCCCCATTGGGGTGGCACACCTTCACCTCCTGTCCTAGGGATACAACAGGAAGTGAGAGGAATGCTATCCAAATTGAGGGGAACTCTTAGACAGTTGTGACAGGAACATGTGTCCCCATTGGAGGATTTCTCCTGAACTATTGTTCTGGTGACAAATGTAAAATTTTGGATTTTTCATCTAGACAAAACAAGAGAGTGCATCTACCCAGTAAGGACACAAACAACACAGGCAGGAATAAAAAACTTCTAGGACATACCACTAGGTTGTGGCTGTGGACCATGGTGGCCAAGTGTAGGGTATAATGGGAGGTCATCTCATTTTACTCTGCAATTGGCCACCTTGGTGCAAAGGCCCAATCCACAATCCAAGAATGCACATCAGGTACAGCAGGATGGTAGCACAAAAGGGAAAAAAAACTGACAGGGGTTGTAACCTTTCTTTAATCTGTCCAAAACTAGAAACAAAAGTGAGGCTCTACATACACTTTAAATAAGTCCAACAATATCCAGCATTCATCCTTATACTTTCCATTAGATCAACTAGCAAATTGTTCTGCTCCTGGAATGGTGTGTGCCAATGGGGGAATTTGTATCAGAATGAGGGGAGGGGAATCTAACTAGGTGGAAGTGTAGGGTAGGTGGTCAACTGCAGGCATTAACGTTACCTTGTCCATATACAAAACATACTCAGCAAATATATACCTGTAAAAGAAGAGAGTAAATACTTAACATACCTGCTGCCCCAACTGCCAAACTCCTCTCCAGTGCTGTGAAATTGCCCCCCGAAGTCCATCGGTAAACCGTCATTTCCTTGAATAAGGATTGTCTGAGTCCCCGCAGTATTCACTGGTTCCTCCTACTGACCTCCATGTACCCTGTAATTGGAGTGGAGTTCAGTGATGTGGACAGCAGGACAGGTAAGTAGTTATTGTCTTCCTTTACGGGTTTATCTTTGGTGGGAATCCTTTTTATCCTTAATATCCTTTATATGTGCCATTTTAAAGGAAAACAGAGATGTCACCATTTGAAGCCCTTGTTCTCTTCTGGTGCTACTGGAACTCCGGATGCCATCTATGGAGCTCAACCATGGTCGCTGCTAGTGGAAGAAACAAGATGATATCAGACCTCGGAGACCTTTATCATGTAAGTCTGTGTCTACATGTGACGAAAAATATTAACAACGGCATGTGAATTGAAAATAGGATTTTATATTCTGAATACATAGATTACAGGTAGTAGCAGTATACGGTTACCAATATATAAAATTTTTCATGATCTTTATCATTTAAAGGAGATTGTAAGGACCCATTTAGACCTACTGTATCTGTTCTGTTGCAGTGTATTAACGCAACACATCCTAGTGGACCTGGAGTCCGACTTGCATTATTTTTTAAGTAAATATTCACTTAAACTAAACTTATCTAACTAAGAATATGGTAGTGCGCTACTGTGCCTGGCACTGCAAAGCAGCATGACACGTGTGTTGCCATGCCACGTGGTAACATATATGTGACTGCAGTGCATAGGTCTGAAAGGGCCTCAAAGGTTTTGGGTCAATTTATTAACATTTTTTTAACTTTATGTTGTTTTATTAATAATTTGTACTACATTTACTACACTTTTATTACCAAACACACACATTTTTTTTTACATGACAAAGGATTCCCAGAACACTTTGGGTTATCCAAAGAGACAGAACATCTATAGCAGCCTGCTTCATGGTTGGCTTTCTCTCACTGAAACTTCAGACTGAGTTGTTTGATAAGGGATGAGTCACTCATTTCTGTATTCAAACTGAGCTAAGGAGCTCTGTTAACAACATGATTTTTTTACAACTGCTAAGCAAGTCTTTGTAAGACAAATGAAAAGGAAACTAAAGCTCCACCTTCTAAAGATAAAGGATATGTAAAAAAAAAACACTACACCTTTAATGTAAAATAGATTGAAACCCTACGTGATGATATTTAGTTTGCTAAAGCACTGTATATCAAACAATTGCCATTATTATGCATAACATTTTTCTAACCTTTGTTTTACATCTCAGTGCGGATGATCTCTTTCAGCCTTTTTTAGTCACGTTCTATGTACATGCGCATGGGCCAGGGTCAGTTGTACATCATTGTTAAGGGCTGGTTTCCTGATGCTGACAACAGTGGACCATGCTTAGGTAATGTATGTCAACACAGCCATTCATGGTCTCAACCAGGGCTACATGTGACATTGTGACAATGCAAGAACGCAATTTGGAGACAGTTGTCACTCCAGAACAGGAAATGTCTGAACAAGGATCTTCTGGCAGGGTTTCTAGGCATTCTTACCTGCTTATTTAAAGAGACGTACGACGCCCTAAGCTCACCCGAACTGCACGTCCGTACGGGTGCAGGTGTCCGTACTCGTACGCACGCAGCACGGACCTGTACGGGCTGCCCATTTCTCGTGTGAATGAGGTCTAATATGTTAGAGCTACTATTAGATTTTTGTGGTTGGGTTTAGACCTAGTTTAACTACATTCTGTTGTTGTACTGATTTGGGCAGTTTGGAGTTTTCTTGCCATCTTGTGGTCATAATTAATACTGCAGTTTTTCTTTTTTCTATTGCTGCGTTGCTAGCGTTTGTAAAAGACCCCCAAACCATATATTTTCTGAAAGCACAGGCCTGGTAGAATAAAAAGATGGTGCTACTAATTTTGTAGGTCCTGCGATAATTGCGCAAATGTTTGTCAAATCAATATTAAACCGATGAAAATACACAATTAAATGGATAAAAGCACTAAAATCAGAATCAGTGCACAAAAAAATACTTTTCTGACCAAATCTAAAAGATAAAACTGTATTGAGCTCATAAGTAACAAATATGTGTAAATTTAAAATTGCGCCTTTTTGCAAAAGCGTTAAAAAAATTAACACAAAACTGTAAATAAGCAACTTATGTTAAAAATGGTTTGTGTGCTGTGCTGGTGTCTGCGTTGTGATAAAATGATACAGGCGTACATTTAATCACTACACATGGCAATGCGTCACAACGCTTTGACATGTGCTGCTACAGTTAAATTAATGTTATTTTAAAAAGAAAAAAAATCAAGCACTGCGTTCTAACAACGCTTCGCAGCGCATGCGCATGGTGTACACCACAATATGGTGCACACTGTTGCACATGTATGCTATCTGTGTGTGTGGGGGGAGGGTGGGGGTTGTGTTTTATTTTTTATAATGATTTTTTTTTTTTTACTGTTGGGAAGCTTCTAAATAGACCCCTGACATTTCCTTTTTTGAAATAGAAAAAGAAATTGAGGACACAGAGTCCTCAATCCCTTTTTCTGCA
>NW_017307429.1:229526-230633 GCF_000935625.1 Nanorana parkeri | reverse complement strand
GGGGGTGTGCGTTATTATTTATTTCTTTTTAAAATTATTATTTTTTATTCATTTATTTATTTTTTTATGCTTTTTTAGGAGGAGAAGATGACAGATGTCGGTGGAGGGGGCGCCCAGAATTTTTGTTAATAGCTGTTATCAGCTGCTGACAGCTATTATTTTACAGGGGAGAGTCAGGAAAACCCTTCATGTATAAGTTCATGGTTATGAGCTTCTTGAAGAAGGGTAAAAACCACCAACGTATGGGATACTGATGTGGCCAGCTGCAAGCGCTTGTGTTCCGCTGTATACGATACAGTGGCACCTAAAAGGTTAATCTGCTGTAGCCCCCATCACCTTTTGTGAGTTGGCTACTAGAAACTTGGTGTTTGCCAGGGTTCTAGTCAGCCTGGCTGAATTATAATTGGCATTTATCTGGTTAATTCCAGGTGTTCCGGCATTGATTGTACTGGAGTGTGACTCTGCTGCAGTGTGGGACATCCAATGAGGTACACTGTGAGTGTGTGTGCAGTCCACCAGCCAATCACTGGGGCTCTCTTAGTCAGTGTTGCATGCTGGGACAGGGCATTTACACTCCAGGGAATTGCTATATGCTCAGTCTGGCTCCAGCCATGGATTTGCCCAGTTTGTGGTGCTGTGGTACTTGAGGGCATAAAATGCTCTGTTAGGCCTCAAGTCTGGTGGAGGCGGCCTCTGCTTGGTTGGAGGAGGAGAACCAGGGAAGCTGATGGCTGCTGGAGGTGCATGGAATAGAGAGGACCTCAGGAGCAAGTCTGGTGTCTCTCCTACTGAGGATTTTGTGCCAACCCCTATTCAACTGTGCTGCAAATGGATCTATACCGAGATACTAAAAGGAACTGGTAGGGACTGGTGAGTCTGGAGCCAGCCCTAGACAGGGGCAACCAAAATTAAGATAGGGGCTACTGCTCCCCCCCCCGCCCTGAAAATAGTCTTAACTGTGATATTTACATATTAATGGGTGGCGCTATATACATATGAATAAGCCGCGACTCATTCTCCCCCAAAAAATGTCTGCGCGTCGCTAGAGTGTTTGGGTTTCACTTAAAGAAAAGGTGGCAACCCTATAGCCAGGTCATGGACAATTAG
>NW_017307429.1:158257-228633 GCF_000935625.1 Nanorana parkeri | reverse complement strand
TAGGGTCTGGGGGGGGGGGGGGGGGGGGGGGGGCTAGATAATGCCTCCAGCCAGGAAATGAGACTTAATACAACTTATAATGCACAATGTAAGATACTCACAGTGTGCAGTTAAATCATAGTCAGCAATTTGAGTCCAGGAGAGGACAACTGTACAAGACTGAAGGTAAGGCCAGAGTTCAGCTTTAACCGCAGCAGATTAAAACCAGGTGTCCTGCCCTGCCAGATGGTGATGTGCTGTGTGGCAGATGTGTGTGAGTCTCAGAACTGGATGGACAGAAATACAAATCCTTTGACAGGTAAAACAGCTCACATATATGTATTTCATCTGTGTATTTAGCTGTTGAATTGGAATTCATCTTTAATGTGCTGCATACTTGTTCTGGGTCACTAACTCAAATCATCAAGCAGGAGGCAGCCAAACAATTCGAATTTTTAGGATACCAGCAATCGCAGCCGCATATTTCTCTAAGTAAAATTTTTCTTTATACAAACCAAATACAAAAAAATGGGGGAGTGTATCATTCAAAGTTGTTACTACCCAGGAACAAGTGACATAAATGAAACCATCATGCTGGCCACATATTAGCAGGCTTGCATAAATCTAACTGCATAATCCCTCCCAGCTGCTGGGGTGACTTACTGAGCCAAAAGCTGCACATACCATCTGCAAGATATTCACTATGATTTTAGGCATCAAAGTGGAAGCACCAATAAGACAGATATACTGTGAGCGGATAGAAGAAGAGAGAGGTCCCTCTACAGCGTTCACTCCCAAACAAGAGAACCAGTCTCCTCAGGGAACGCAGCTTATTTTTAAAAAGATGCAGTTGCTTCAAATTAGAGAACTTGGCAAGTGCTAGTGAATGGGAGTGGAGCTCAGCAGAGAAAACTTCATCATCTGCAAGTTGTAGACTTAGTCCTGTCCCGGAGATCAGACAGTCTGCTGCAGCGTCCCTGCCGCTGGAACATCTTAGAGCACCTTCAGGAATAAACGGCTCTGATCCCTGTGCAAACCTATGGGACTGTTTGGCTGTAAGAGTGGTTCTGGGATGTCGCATGACAATATTCCAATTTAAGGTAAGAAAAGGGATTTGTGCCTAGTAGATGCAACACGTAGGATATAGCCATCACATTCTAGAGTTCATCCAGGATATTGATATTTCATGTTTTCTAGGATCTGGAAAGATAAATCACCCACCAGAATTCTTTTATCTTTGCTCGGGAGACCTCCAAGAAGCAGTTCTCTGCTTTCTATCTTTCTTGGAGTCTCACTGCGCAGTATTCTCCATAACATATTTTAAAACCAACAGTGAAAGTGAGATGTCCTGTTCAGTGGGCGGACCTGCAGAGTCAGGAGGTTAAACCATGTTGCTAGATGTGTAAAGCTTTTCATTTATCTAAGTCATGGCATAGCTATTATTGGTCATTTTAGATTGGACTTCTTTAGTAATGTTGAAGATGTTTTATTACTCTGCTTTGTGTCTTCTTCAGTTCAATTGAGTGTCAGGATCATACCCCGGACTGGGGTATGTTCCATCTAGAAGATATGTTGTCCGCACACCAGTCTGCTTCAGAATGTCATCTTTATTTGTATTCCTTTAGCATGACATGTGAATGGGGTAGGTTCCAGACACTCATTTGAACTGAGTAAGCCTTTTGGATGAGTGGTGAACGGGTCTTCAGTAATTCCAAACACATCCTGTTCCTATATTTCATGAGATATAAGAGAAGCCAGTAGGTGAGAGAGCACACTAGTCTCTACCCAAAGATGACAAATCGGGCTTGGGTACCAACTTATGTAAGTACTATGGGGTGGGCGTTACTGATTGCAATATATCATCTCAATAACATGGAACAATAAAATCAGGAACATAGCTAGCAAGAGAGCTCCTGGAAAAGTCTAATTGGTTTGTGTCAAAGTGATTAGTTTCCTTGTGTTACATGTTTATGTAGCATTGATTGTTTAGTATAGAAAACCTTTAAGCAGCAGTTCCTAGCTCTGATTTCCCTTGGGGTCTTACTCCTTATACTGCAAGGTCACTTCTTCCACTCTCCATAAAATATTTTAAAACCAGCAGTCAAAGTGACATGTCCCGTGGGCAGACCTGCAGAGTCAGGAGGGAAATCATGTTGCTAGATGTGATGTGTGAAGGTTTTCATTTCTACAGGTTATGGTAAGGCTAGTATTAGTAAGTCATTTAAATTGGATAAGGACTGAAAATGTTTTACTATGCCTCCAAGTGGCTTCTTCAGTTCTAATGAGCGTCAGGATCATACCCCACACTGGGCTATGTTCCAGGCACTCATTTGAATTGAGTAAGACATTAGGATGTGTGGTGAAAATGTCTTCTTTAATCTTGTTTCTACGCTTCATGGGACATAAGAGAAGCCAGAAGGTAAGTAAGCACACTAGTCTCTACCCAAATCAGGCTTGGATACCAGCTTATGTAAGTACTGTGCGGTGGAGGTTACTGGTGGAATACATCATCCCACTAGTAGAGAAGAATAAGGCTCTGTTCACACCTAGGCGTATCGAATATGCGCGTTTGTCGCGCGTTTTAGTGACGCGCATTTTTACCGCGATGCGTTTACGAGGGCTACTTGGCTGTATCCCAATGGAAACGCGCGACAAAAACGCTGTAAAGAAGCTCGTGTGCCTTTTTGGCCCTGTTCACACCTTTACGTTTTGTCGCGCGTTCAACGCTCTATGAACGCTCTACAAAACGTACAAACTTGAAAATCCCATTGTTTTCTATGGGTATGGTTCACACCTTTCCGTATTTCAGCCCGTCTGAACGCGCTACAAAACGGCCTACGCCCAAACAAGTACATGTACTTCTTTGGGGCGTTTTGGTCTCGCGTTTTCATTGGGATACAGCCAAGTAGCCCTCGGAAACGCGCGTTTTTACCACGATGTGTTTCCGAGGGCTACTTGGCTGTATCTCAATGGAAACGCGGAACAAAAATGCCGCAAAGAAGCTCATGTACCTTTTTCAGGCGTAGGCCGCTTTGGAGCGTGTACAGACGGGCTTAAATACGGCAAGGTGTGAACCATACCCATAGAAAACAATGAGATTTTCATGTTTGAGCATTTTGTAGAGCGTTCGTGGAGCGTTGAACGCGCTACAAAACGTACAGGTGTGAACCAGGCCTAAAGGGAAGACCATGGTTATCAAGGTAGAGCTACTGGAACGTTTAGCTGGTTTGTGTCAAAGTGATTAGTTTGCTTCTGTTAGATGTCTATGTCTTGTTTAGTTGTTTTTTTTGTTTAGTATGTATGTTTAATACTTCTGTAAAACAAGGGCACAGAGAGGGAAATCCCCAAAAACCATTGCTTTTGGTTTAAAAAGTTTAGATGGTAAGTTATCAGCTATGTATGGATATGCAATACTCCTCTACAAGAACAATGCCGTATCAATCCAACAAGAGATAGAGCACAAAATGCACAGTACAGTTATCAGATGTTTAGTAGCTGTTTTGTCTGATTGGCTGTGAATTAATATGAAATACTCCTCTGGGAAGAACAAGCCTGATGCAATAACAGACAGAGACATCACAATGGATAAGCCTCATTTGCGGTGCAGAACTACAACCTTGTTAGAGATATCATGCAGCTTCCTAACAAATAATTCAGCAGACAATCCATCCATGTAAATATTTTTTTCCTTCTTTTTCCCAAATGCTTTCAAATGAAAGTACTTCTTTTTTCTGCAACATAAACTTTATATGCCTGAGAGCTGTTCCTTGTAAACCCGTCATTCTCTTACCTGGCTTGTGATCTACCACCGAACTAGGTCTTATTTTCGGGGTAGGTCTTATATTACAGAAACCCCTGAAGATAGTGCTAGGTCTTATTTTCGGGGTAGGTCTTACTTTCGGGGAAACACGGTAGTGATGTCTGTTTTGCAAGAAGTAAAAGTTCCTCCTTTTCATTCTTCATTATAAGGTCACTCACTGGGATTAGTTATTCTACGGGATAGAAATAATTGGTGTGTTTATATTCAGGAAGACGTTTTTCTACCAATCGAGGTAAAAAAAAATCTCACCTTTTAGTTTACTCATTTGTATTGAGATTATAGTCCATCACAGGAGTGAGCTTGGAATGGTGTCTACTTTACAACACACACAGGGATCATGGGGAACAAAAGTAGCAACCCTCCAGAAGGAAGGACAGTGTCAGCACCAATTCAGAGATGATTTGAGGATCTACAGCCGAGTGATACACAAATAAGATCAATTTTTGTTCATATTTAAGTTACTAGAATGCATTTATAATTTAACTCCTGAGTTTAGTGCCACTTTAATGCCAATATGGTTTCTGGCTTCTCACTTTGATGCTTTGTGCTGGCATAGCTGAGTAATGGCCACGCCCATTTGTTATACCTAAAGTATAAAATGAATACATAAAAATGTGTTACATGTGAAGTAAGAAGAAACATTTTCTAAACATTCGTAAAGTGGACGTTACTTTGAAAAGTAAATATTTCCTATCTTATAATGAACATCTAGAAATATTTCTATTGTAAATTTCAGGGATGCACCATTACCGATACTAGTATCGGTGTCAATGCCGAGTATTTGGGCGAGTACTCTTACTTGCCCAAATGCTCCGATGTCTAGCCCGATACCTGAGCTTCCGGTATCAGGAAGCCAGCCAATGAGTCATTACACGCTGCCTGGCTTCCTGATTGGCCAGGCAGCCGCCGCTGTGCTCCTTCATTACCTGGTGATAAGGGAGCATGGAGCCGGCTTCCCGGCCAATCAGGAAGCCGAGCGTACTCGTTATTATAAATATTTGTGGCTAAGCAGTACTCTGACTTTTGCCTTGTATTTCTATATATCAGAGAATATGATTATTATTCAGGATTTCTATAGCGCCAACAGTTTTCTTTAAAGGGGGACAGTACAGTTACAATACAATTCAATACAGTAGGGCCCTGTTCATGAGAACTTACAATCTATTCGTAGCACAAATGATGAAGCTGTCTCCCTGGCAGGATTCCGAGACAGTGTCATGATGTCACAACGAGGGAACCAACTGCAGCGTTGGATCGCTGGTCTCCACAACCATCTGAGACAGGAGCAAGGGACAAGTAATGGGTCATGGGTGAATAAAAAGCAGGTTGTAAACTTTTATTTTAAAGAAGAACTCCAGGAATTTTTTTCCCTTAACGCTTGCCGTAGGGCTACTCCCACACTGTAAGGGTTAAGTGCTCGCTTTCAGCTAGGTGCAAAAATAGCAAAGCTATACTCACCCGATCCTTGAAGCCAGCTTGCTGTTACAGCACTTCCTCCTGCCTCTCTCCTCCTTCCTCTGCTCCATTGACGGTATGTCACTCGCTGTCCTCATTTCCAATACACTGTGTTTTGGGTGTGATGATTTACGAGACCTTTGACCGCTGCAGGGAGGTGGGGTGAAGAGAGTCTCCAGGAACAAGTCTAACAGCCAGCCAGCTCTGAGGTTCAGGTGAGTATAACTAAGTTTATAACCCTTGTTAGCCCCACTGCAAGGGTTAAGAATTTTTTTAGAGTTCTTTTTTTATTTTTTATTGTTGAATGTTTGGAAGAAGGGGGTGGAAGAGGACTGGAAGGGGGATTACGTTTGCCCAGACATAGGCTTTAATTCCTTTCCCTAATACAGGGATGACCGGCCGCTTTACATTTTTAGTTGATGTTTGTTTATGAAATGAAATAATCAACATAATAAGCAAGACGCAAGTTAAGATGTGAAAATTGCTATCACGTGAATGTCATAATAATGAGTCAAAATGTGTACTTGCTGAAAATATACTATCACTTCACATTAGGGGCCAACTTTTGCCAAACAGATAATTTGCTAGTTGAAACAAATCCACAGTATTCCTGCCAAAACATTTCCAATGGAACAGCCTACATACAGTCCATGTACCCATTCCACTCCTGACCGCTCATCCATTAAGATTGGTGCAATGGTAGTCAACAGATTGCCACCGTCTCAGTGATACAGACAAATATGGACACTCCAATAATAGAATACGTCTATTTAATGACGTACGTGCAAAACATACTTGTTGCGACATTTCAGGGTCACGTAGGATCACCTTGATCAGGCAGAATAAGTGGAATAAGTCTGCCTGATGAAGGGGATTCTACGTGACCCCGAAATGTCGCAATAAGTATGTTTTGCACGTACGTCATTAAATAGACGTATTCTATCTACCATTGAAGTGCCGGTGTCCATATCTGTCTGTACCCATGTAACCCAAACACAGCTCCGCTGTCTGCCTGCAATTTGTATTGCAAGAGAACACACTGATAACCCCGGCCTGAGATGTCTCCGTTCTGTATGTACACCCCCATACCTCGCTCTCTCTTACTCAAAAGCGTATATAGCAGATTCTCCCACTTCAAGCCTGATTCCAGCTTTCAGCTAGTATGTTTGTGAGGCAGGGATCTTTCTAAACAGATGTCAGATAATAGCACCTGCAGACTTGCAATTTACATTAATTTTGTAACTTTTGAAGGAGGGCTGAAACAACTAATTGACTAAATCGATTATAATCGATGATTGAAAAAGTTGTCAACTTTTTCAATCATCGATTAATCGGCTTCCCATTAGTTGGTACTGTTCACTGCTCCACACACGCTGCGCGCCGCACCTCCTCCCCACCTCACGCTCGCCGCTGCCAGACCCGCCCGCATCCACGCTCCACACGCTGCACCTCCTCCCCGCCTCACGCTCACCGCCCGCCCACATCCACGATCGGCACAGGGAAGCGGGTGAGAAGAAGTAAGGCGGAGCAGGTATGGGGGGATGACAGCTGCCGATAGATAGGCCCGATCTCAGGGCAAGTTGCTGGAAGACTGCTCGGGTAAGCCTGCACTTTCCCACACATGGTGCTCTATAATATATTGCTGGGATTTGTATTCCTCTATAGCTGATGGTACATTGTGCTGTATATTATACCATCAGCTATAGAGGACTACAAATCCCAGTAATACATTATACACTGTATGTATAATGTATTGCTGGGATTTGTTGTATTCCTATATAGCTGGTGGTATTCTGCATTGCACTGTATAGAGGACTACAAATCCCAGCAATAATACATTATACAGCGCAATGCAGAATACCACTAGCTATAGTGGAGTACAACAAATCCCAGCAATAATGCATTATACAGTGGTGCAATGCCAAATACCACTAGCTATAGAGGACTACAAAACCCAGCAATAGTACATTATACAGTGGTGCAATGCCAAATACCACTAGCTATAGAGGACTACAAAACCCAGCAATAGTACATTATACAGCATACCGCCAGCTATAATGTACTATTGCTGGGTTTTGTAGTCCTTCCATTTCACTATATTGCACACCACACTTTTTTTTCCTTTTTTACTTCCACCGCTCCAAGCTTGCTCCTGTGATGGACTACAATCTCAATGCAAACTAGTAGTCTTATCACTGGAGCCATTTTTTAAAATGTATTTTATTTTTTATCCGATTAATCGAACTTAATAATCTGCTAACTAATCGATTTTTAAAAATAATTGTTAGCTGCAGCTCTATTTTGAAGGAATGCATAAGTAAACTTAATTCAGAACTCCAGGCAAAACTTTTAATAACCCTTGCAGTGGGGCTACCCCCGCACTGCAAGGGTTAACTGGTTGTGTTGGTCTAGGGAGGGAAATACAAAGCTATACTCACCTGATCCTTGGATCTGGTTGGCTGTGACAGCGCTCCCTCCAGCCTCTGGCCTCCTACAGCGATGGTATGTGCCTCAGCGTCCTCACTATACATGGTGTATAGAACGTGATGACTCGGGGACCTTGGACCACTGCAGCAGAAGGGGAGCAAGCCTGGAAAGACCGGTCTAAGAGCAAGTCAGCTCCGATGATCGGGTGAGTATAATGTTGTGTGTGCTTTGCCAGACACAAGCCTCATAATAGCCATTTTCCCTCTTTATAAGGCTCACTGGATGCAGGAGAAAGATTGTGTTTGTTCTGCACGGTTGCAAACAATAGAAAGCAATAGGCAGTTGTTGTCCAATGGCATACTCAACACTGTACTCCTGTAGCACAATGCCTCACTCACTGAATACCCCAATATATATGCACTGAGTCCCCTGACCCGGCAGGAGTCGGAACCGTCTGCAAAGCCCCCATGGTTTTGCTGTAGTATGAATAAGTCTTAATAGTGTCTACAGGAAGAATGGCCTTGTAGTTTGTTCAACATCAGCGGTGTTGGTTAGACATATTGTTGGACTCCGTTTATCATGCACTGTGAAAGGTCTAATTCAGTTGACCTGAATGGAAAAATACAGGTAAAGATGCCAAAAATTCAGCAAACACTTTTTTTCCAACACATCTGAATGCAGCAAGCCGGTTTAAGCAGGCTCTAATGAGAAAAATGGATTTTCTTTTGTCCATTTATTTTGTTTGAGCAAAATGCATGACAATGTGCCTTAATAACGCAAAAAATAAAAGGTACTATATGCAGTGTCATTCTATGTGTTCAATTGTATTGATAAAGGACCACAAATAAGTTAAATATGTCCAGGAAATACACTTTTGTTCAGCAACATTAAAAACTAATTTCAGATTCTTAGCTTCTTATGTTTTAATGTGCATAAAATCAAACAGATATAATAAAAACAAACAGTAATAACAAAAGTGCTTCTATAACTCAGTCCATCATCAAGTTTATCATATTCAGCCAGTATTCTTGTAAAATATTCAGCAATGATTATTATTCCCTGAAGCTTCTCTCCTCCACGGTGCTTCCCTCCTTGGAGAGAGCTCACTGAAGCTGGTGTGACCTTGTAATTAAATACACAGGTCAGAAACCGTATAACTGAAAGGCTTCTCCTCTTTATGCATACATAATTCACACTAACAACCAGGTGAGAACAATTCCTCCTCTGATACCGTAGTGATCTTAATTAGTATACTCAAAAGCCCATTATTTACACAGACAAAGAAGAAAAAGCTCTTAGGGTAAAAAAGTTTTAATAAAAAATAAAAACGTAAGATTAAAATAAACAGGAAATCTTCAAAGTTGTCAAATGTCCCAGCAATAGTAACGTAAGCAGGCACCGCCCAACGTGTTTCATCAAAATGGACTTCTTCAAGAACGAACCTGTTGCGGTTATCCACCACCATTTTATTGTCACAAGCCTTGCCCATCTTGTCATAGTCAGCTCCACCTCCCAAAGACACATTATCCAATCAGCCTTCAGCATCTATTCATTGTCTAGGTTACCCATTCAGTAGATCCTAATGTGCATAGTTCCACTTCCATGTACAATAACCGGTCACCAGGGCTCCACCTCCATTCCATCCAATCAGTCCCTCCCAATTGTAGAGCTATGTCTTTGGTTCCACCTCCGCTGTGTCTAAACACGCTCTGCCTTTGCCCAGCCCGGCTCAGCAGACATGAAAACTTCTGCACCCCCGTGCCCAGAAAGGAGTGTTGGCAGGGGGCTCATATTCCACCAACCTCACCCCTAATATGGGGCAAGTGGTTATCCCCTCCTTGGTGAACTGGCTTAGGAATCCCCTAAGCAGTCAACCACCCCAAAAAATACTTTGTTCTTTTACACCTAATATTTACCTTTCCAGGTTCCAGCAACATCCAATGATGTCCCACGACGGCCACTCCAGTGATGGCAGGTCACAGTTAGGGGGGAGCTTGGGCCACCCCTTCTTCAATGCACAATCAGACTGTGAGCAATGAAGATCTCATCACCACTAGCACAGTTTTGAGTGCCCTGGAAACTGTGGGGAAGGTGTTCCCCTGACATCAGCCCATATACTGCATAGGCAATGATGTCACAGGGGATTTTACCTCTTGTGTCACAAGGCGAATGTTGGGCAGATTTCTTGTGGAATCATTGACAAATTCACCCCGTAGCATTAAGTGAAATTTATGTAGGCAACAAACAAATCAAAGTCTAAGTTGACCATTGTAAGCACCCCCGCCAATGTAACTTCTGCTTTTGCTACACAGCTTGGCCCGATTAAAGGAAGTGGGAAAACTAACAATTACACTTTAAACTTTAAGTTAAAAAATGACTTTATGATGTAGTCATTTTATATGTTCTATTGACATTTTAAACGAAAGTGGTGTTTCTCAATTACTAGCAGTGATGTCCAGATTGGGAGGCCTACGGAGAGCCAGTTTGGTAATCTAAGCCTGCTGCAGATTGTCCATCCGGGTCCTGAGACAGCAGACCAACATAACAAACACCACACTAAAAATAATTGCAGCTGAAACCTCAAAAATATGCTGATGTTCCCAGCTGATTACACAAGGAAGTAAAACTATTTATACAATAAATTATACAGGACCCTATTATAAATAATATCAGTTGCAGCTTTAATGCTTTACTGAGTCCACATTGTAATGTTATAATAGCGGTGAAGGAAAAGTGGCTGCAGGTGTCTGAAACAATCACTTAAAATCTGCACATTAAGGCATTATACAATTTAATGACCCCTCCTGAGCACTTTAGAATTTGGCTCCAGTTCATTATTTCTATATAAACCCAAGAACAGCTATTCTGAGAACTAAAAAGACTCCTGAGAGCTGGCCAACTAGCTGGCATCACAGCCGTACATGGGAGGATGTTCATTTTAGTGGTTTGTACTTTGACCTTACTCTCTAATAAAGTTACTTTGTAATCCCAGTTATGTGCTCAGAGAAATACACAGGCTGCTTTTGCTGATCTTCTTTTCCTTCATCACGCTGATCCAATGGCTTTGGTACTTTTTGAGTTGCTGACCAAGAGAAAGTTTGTATCTGTTAAATAACACTAAACCCAGGAATTAAACCTTAAAAATGCATTCAAGTACCTTCACTATAAACAAAACTGGATCTTATTTGTGTATCACTGGGCTGTAGATCCTCAAATCATCTCTGAATTCATGCTGAGACTGTCCTTCCTTCTGAAGGGTGGCTACTTTTCTTCCCCGTGGTCCCTGTGTATGTTGTAAAGTAGAAACCCCTCCAAGCTCGCTCCTGTGATGGACTACAATCTCAATACAAATTAGTTTGTAGTCCATCACGGGAGTGAGCTGGGAGTGGTGTCTACTTTACAACACACAGGGACCATGGGGAACAAAAGTAGCCACCCTCCAGAAGCAAGAACAGTGTCAGTGCCGCGAGGGAGCATGGAGTTGGCTTCCTTGTTAATCAGGATGTGATGACCCGCCTCCTGGCTTCCTGATTGGCTAGGAAGCCGGCTTCACTTGTTGCTAGGCAGCCTGGCTTCCCGACCAATCAGGAAGCCGGGTGGCATGTCATGACCTGTCTCCAAGCTTCCCGATTGGTCAGGAAGCCAGGCTGCTTCGCATCATGAGGCAGGGGTGTGTCCATTGGCTAAATACATGGTGTTGGAAGGTGTCCTTCTCATCTCAGAAAGTTGAGAGGTATGGTTTTTATATTATTATTTTATACATTGCATGATTATGCTTTGCTGACTGTTATATAAGATGGGTCTCCACTGATCAAAGCCAATTCACTGTGAACTTCTCTTTAATAACTTTTATCACGCACAAGAATGTTTTGGTTTAACCAAGCTCCCAATTCCTGAAACATCGGATTCTGTAATATGCTCCCTTCTTTCTCGTCATGGTCTCCACTCTTTTTAATTATATCTCTTCTACAATAGTTTTCAGTCTGTTTTTCTTCATAACAAGCTCAGTTCATTTTGGATGTTACGCCTTTGTTGTACTGTCTGGAATGTGTATCAAAAGGATGATTAAATCGATATTTTGGTCCACGTTCAGAAATGTTTCCTCATTTCAGTAGATGAGTAGTTTCAGCTGAGTGTCATCACAATCCAAGATGTAAGTAGGTCAGGTAATATTAGATTAGGAAGGGTAATTGTTTGAGAATATTTATGTATTTAAAGGGTCAGACCACCCAAAAGTGATATTGTGATCATAGCTAGAGCCTGGTGGGTTTAGATTGTCTTGAATACTCCAACAGTGAGATCTCTGCCATTATTCCCAAATCTGAACCTGTCCATCTGCAGAGTTTAGGGTGTCCCTGCATGCGGTTTGAAATCAGCCGACGCCCGGGACATGCAGTTTGGGGCGCCAGGCGGTAATTCTTTTTCTACGTTTAGCACTGCTTTGCACAAACAGGGCTAAATGTAGAAAGGGGAAACCACTTGTTTGTGTACAAGTGATCTTGGCGATGTCGCCAAGGTCACTTGTAATAAGACTGCAGCCTGTCAGTCCTCCCCCCGCCGCCCCCCACCTCCCTCTCTCCATGCTGGCTCCGTCCTCCCAGCTCCGTCCTCCCCCCACCACCGAGTATCTCTCCTCGCTGGTCGCTTCAGGATGGAGAGCGGGGAGCAGAGCGGCAGGGTTAAAAGTTACACTGCCGCTCCGTGTAAACATTGAGAGGGGGAGAGCTGCACTTGCAGCCTTCCCCTCTCACCTGTCACAAGAGTTCCAGCACAGTGCTTGCTAGAACTCCTGTATTGGAGGTGAAAGGGTCAATAAAGAGAACCCGTCACCTCCAAATGCTATCACACAGGGGCTTGTTAGCAATCGGCCACAAGGGAACGCATTGCACATCAATGCCTGCGTTCCAGTCCGGTCAGAAAAAATAGTGGTTCCAGCATTTTTTCTGACTGACCCAAAACGCAGGCACTGATGTGGCACGCGTTCCCGTGCGGCTTCATTGCACTGTGGTCGGAGGGCGTGACTGCTGTGCCACTGAGTTCAATGCACAGCCCCCTCCTGCCCCAACACAAAGTGAGCCGGCCAATAAGGCTGGAATGCACTGTAGTTGGTGTGAACTAGCCCTTAGATAATTGCATGAATAGGCAGGTATACAAGTGTTCCTAATATAGTACTTAGTGTATATTTCAGCTGTTCCCCAGCAGATCAGCTTTAATAATTTCATTATATCCACAGCACCCAACTGTCCTTCAATTGGAGGAACTGTCCTTCTTGTGAAACCAAGTTCCTCTGTCCCTCATTTCTCCTCAGTTGTCCCTCTTTTAGGCCCGATGTATAGACCTCTATAAAACAAAAATGTTTTTTTTAAAGCGCAAAAGTCTAAACTTTTCAGCCCACCTCTAAATCATTGAATATGTTATTTTTAAACTGTCCCTCTTTTTAACATCAGAACGTTGGGAGGTATTGTATATCGTTTGCATAGTGCTTGCACAAACTGAACTGATTTTACATAACACTGCAAGAAAAATATTATTGTAAGCCTAATTTCCTTTATATGGAGACGAGCCCTAGCATTTGTTAAAGTAAACATTAATTCCAGATGTCTGTTTTTTTTCTAAATTCAAAGTTTGAGTATACTACTTCTTCTAATCTTCATACATTTCTTTTGAAAACCAATAGCCATTCTGAAAAAAAAATTCAAACTAAGATTTGTTCCCATTTTGAAGAGATGCAGCACATGCTGTTCCCATTTAGCAGGTAGGCCTTCTTGTAGATTACATGTGCACAGCATATGACTGCAAAAAGATCAGGAACAATCTACAACTTTTTCTGTGAGCACAATGTCTTTATATTTGATGTATATGAAATCACTTACTTCCAGGAACACTGCAATTATGGTTTACAAGGAAGTGCCCATTGATCGTTTTTCTTAACCACAGCAACATTCTTTCCATTGCCCCACCGATGGTATGCAAACTCACACTGGGTGGTACACAGCTGAGCTACACTTCGAAATGGAGAACTTGCTGAAGCCCAGAAAACAGGACACTTCTGGGTTCACAATTTCAACACATATGGCCTCTCAATCATTGTTAGGTTTATTGCACCTTTAACTTCTGCCACATATAGTAGTATTGTCACATTGAGCTGGATATTTTTTACTGATCAAAGTGGTTCATCTGAGTGTCAGGAACATGCTCTGTTTTTTTACTCAGGTTGGTACATCAGTTACCCTATTCTTACTGCCATGGTGTCAAGAAATGTGCCAAGGTAGATGCTGATTGTCCATGAAAATGTAGGGTGTTGTGAAAAGTTGTGAACACACTCTTTAGCACTGCTCTACTAAATAGTTGAGCTGATGTTATTGCTCTTTTGAAGAGCTGAGATGAATGTGGTATGATGGTATTGCTAAGTTGGAGTTGCACTGGTTTTGGAAAGTAGAGTAGATGGCATTGACCTATCTGAAAAGCTGATTGTACTGCTTATTTGGATATAGGGGCGCTGATGGCATTGATCTGTTTTTGCAGAGGGAAGCTTAAGGTACTGCTTTGTAGTAGGGTATCAAACTAGAGATTCCATAAATCTTCAAAATGAGGCAGACCACCGTTACCACTAAACTATAAATTTAAGTTACATTTCATCACTGGGTCTTATGCCTGGCAATTCCTTGTTCATTTTCTGTTCTACAGTGACTGATGAGTAAATTTGTAGAATCAGTCCTAGCAACTTGAATCCTGTGCCTAATATTCACAGCTGGCTGCAACATCTTCACAGGCTGTGCTTTGCGAATATCAAAGCATGGAGAGGGAGTGGATGCATGACACCAGCACTCATCTGTTATAGAAGCCACACTGGTGTCAGCAATTGATTGGAAGTAGAGTGGGAGCTCTGTTGTCCTATAGATCCTGCATTGGATGAGATGATGTTAGAGGGCCTTCGATCATGGGAGTGGAAGAGGCTGCAGACACTGGTCTTGAAGGCAGCAGGAGCGGGGATTAGGTAAGTAAAAGTCCTTTACTAAGGTCCCCTAAAGAAAAACAAGCAGATAACCCCTGCAGCCAAGAGGTAGTCCCACTTTTTTTTTTACCTGGATATAGGCTTTAAGGACATGAAGGTATGAAAAAGACTGTGTCCAGTGTTGGGCTTTAAGTATGAGGCTAGGTTCACACCTAGGCAATTTATTGTGCGAATTGAGTCGCACGATATCGTGCAAAACACAGATTCCCATTGAAGTCAATGGAGGCTGTTCACAGCTTTGTGGTTTGTCGTGTGGACGAAATCGCCTGACGTGCAAAAAGAAGCAGGAGCTATTTTTGGGCAGTAGTCGTGCGGTCTGGGTCCCATAGACATCTCTATGCATTGAAAACCGCGCCTAGGTGTGAACCTAGCCTCAATCCTTAACAAGACTGTATTCCAAAATGTTGTGGCAAATGTTTTTTTTTTCTGATACGTTATCATTATGACTACTGGATTCATCATATTGACCTGTAACTAAAGCACAAAGGATGTCCATGAAGCTTCTGAATTCCTCCTCCCCACGAGTGTCAGCATCTGCAGGAAAGTGATAGTTTCAGCTTTCTAGGATGCAGAAGGTTTGCCTCTCACCTGTTATTTGAAATATCTAGAAACAGTTATTGGGTCTTACTACGCATAACTGACACCAAAATTGCGAGAAACTGGCAAGGAAAAGAGGTGTGCTAAGTTGAGAGGTGGAGTTCCATCACACTTAGATATGGCATGTAAACACATGTTTGGACTTACAATGGATGCTATGCTATCCAATAAGAAAAGTGTGAAATTGTGGATTACGTTTGTTGCCCCTGTTCCTCAAATCTGCAGCCCTCCGGTAATTTTTTTTTGTTTAAAACTTCTGAAAAGTTTTTGGGAAAAAGAAAATTGTTTTGATGACAATTAAGTGATAGCTGATGTCAACATGTGGTTGGAGAACCAAGATGAAAGAGTCACTTTAATTCGAATCTTTGACTTCGAGCACTGGTGGGACAAATGCATTGCATTCCAGAGGAACTATGTTAAATTTATAGGCTAATATGATGTGTTTAGTTGAATTGCTTCCATGCTTTAACCAGTTGACATCCGGGGTTTTAAACCCCCTTCCCATCCAGGCCATTTTTCAGTATTCAGCGCTGCGGTACTTTGACTGACATTTATTCCGTCATGCAGCGCTGTACTGAAATTAATTTGATAACCTTTTTTGGGGACACATAGTGCTTTATTTTGGTGGTATTTATTCACCACTGGGGTTTTTATTTTTTAATATATTAAGGAAAAACTACAGATTTAAAAAAAAAACAGTTCCCCCTATATTAAATTCTAAAACATTTATTATTACCAATTTTTTTGGTAAAATATAAAAGACGGGGTCACGTCGCTTAAAGAGACACCAAACATGTCAAGCTTTAAAATTGCGCATGCGCGCGAAATCTCAAAAAAACTACATTACCCAAAATTGGCCATAAGCGACGCATTAAAAGCTTTTACCGCTCATCAGTTTAGTGTTATCAGTGATTGATGGCCCTAAAATGATTGCTCTCACTGCGACGTTCGCTTCAATATGTAACATGTGTAGCGCAATTGTCATTTTCGCGCGCTGGCGCATGCGACGCATATTTACGTTTATATGTGCGTAAACGAAGAGGGGAACTTAAACATTGGGGGGTTTACTTTTTTCATTTGTGACTTATTTTTTTTAACTTTTTTTATTTATATAGATTTTTTTTTTTACACTTATTGTTATTGCTATTACATAGGGGGATACCATCCCCCTATATAATAGCACAGGTACACTGACAGGTCCTCTTTATGGAGATATTAGGGGTCTCTAGACCCCTAATGTCACCTGGAGACCCCAAAAGAAGCTGATGAAGCACAGATTTGCTTCATCAGCTTCTTCTCTCTGGCAGTAGGAGCCAGATGACTGACAGGTGAATGCGGAAGTGATGTAATACACATCACTTCTGCATTCACAGTACAGAGGGAGAACAGCAAGGAGCTGATCTCCCTCCCTCCTTCTCCTGACTCCCTCCCGAGCCGGTCCCGGGCCACAGATGGGCTAGCGGATCCCGGGATTAAAGGTGAGGGGTCAGGAGGGGGGAGATGGCGGCACTCACGATTGGGGGGGGGGGCGCTCAGAAATTCACGCCATACAACCGATCGGCGGCTATAGAGCCGCTGATTGGTTGTATGTGAAACAGCCGTTAACGGCTGTAGTAACGAGCGGGTCTTTCCTGCCCGTGCAGGAAGGGCGCGCGCGCGCGAGCAGGAAAAAAATGCCGTCTGGAGACGGCAACCCGCTGATGCGAGTCTGCCGTCCGTCATTTTTTTCTTAACGGGCGGACGGCAAGAGGTTAACTTACCAGAGCAATTTTTATCACTTTTCGCACTTTTGTCAAATCTGAATTACTGGTTAGGAAATTACTTAAAAGCCACAAATAATTATATATTGTCTGAAAGCAGAGGCCCTGTGGAATAAAAAAAATGCCAGTTGCAATTTTCTTTGTTGCAAACTATTTGCGCAAATTATTCTCAAATCAATATTTTTAGGACAAACACACTAAAACTAATTTGAGTGCACACAAACATAAAAGATGGGGTTACATTAAGTAAAAAGATACCAAACATATCAAGCCTTAAAATTGTGTGCACCTATAAAATGGTGAAAAGCTCTGGTGCCCAACATTGTTCGTAGGTGACGCTTTAAAACGCTTCACCGCTCATCAATTTAGAGTTACCAGAAAACGGTGGCCCTATAATTATTGCTCTCACTCCAACTTTTAGTGATGGCTGACATTTGAGGTGCAATCGCCAATTACATACACATGCACACCAAACATGCGTATTTGCATTTGTGTGTGGGGGCCTATTTCTATGTTATTTACGTTTACTTATTTTACTTTAACACATTTTTTTCATTTAACTTTATTACAATAGGGGGATGACAAGCCCATATGTGATAGCATTGGCAGGTGACAGGTAGTCTATTTAACCCCTAATGGCTCCCCTGCTCTCTGCTACAACCAGTCAAACACAGATCGTGCTTAATCAGCTGTTTTTATGGCCTCGCTGACCAAAATGTGACAGCTGTGAACCCAGAAATACTTATAGCACAGCACTTCCAGGTTCACGGTTGAAATCGTCTGATGTGGTCTCGGGCTCCCCAGAGGAGTGCAGGATTGGAGGAGGGCAGCACCTTTTTACCATGACTTTTCCTTTACACTGGCTTTTGGAAATAGCAAACAAGATAGTTAAGAGGTAAGATAAAGGCTTTAGGGCTAGTTCACACCAGCCCTAGTGTGTGCTGGCCTGATTGGTGCTGGAACGCACTGGATCGCATCCCGGCCGGTTCACTTTGTTTTGGGGAGGCGTGGCGGTGCAATTGCACCTCAGCCACACCCTCCAGCTGCAGTGTGATTGTGTGGCGCATCACTGCCTGTGTTCCGGTCCAGTGCATGCACTATTTTTTCTGACTGCATCTGACTGGAACGCAGGCACTGATGTGCCACGCATTTTGGTGCGGGAGATCGCACTGCGGCCGGAGCTCGTGGCTGCGGTGCCATTGACTTTAATGCACTGCCACGCCCCCTCCCGCCCCAAAACAAAGTGAGCCGGCCGGGATGGGATCCAGTGCGTTCTGGCACTTTCTTTAAATATATTATTTGAGGAGGGATCTTTATTATTTCAGTTTGTCACTACTGCCTAACACTGATTTTTGTTTTAAATACCCCTAGAAATGTTGTTAATGATCTCCACCCATTTCTTATAAACAAGCACAACATTTTCTAATGATCACAGTCATTAAGAATCTTACTTTTTGTTTCCAGACAAAGTAGATGGTCTCTAATTATATAGGGTCTCAATATCATATACAGCCCAAGGATTAATTACATATGTTTCTTTGACCACTTGTGGTTGCCTTTTTTACCTGTGACATAGAAGAAGATGTTTTCAAGCTTCAAATACATACAAAAATCACATTAATTGCTAGCATCTGTCATTGTCCCTTTCCTGGGAACCAAATCGACTGCTTCTAGAAAGTGAGAGTTCAGTTGTTGTCAGTGCTTCTTTTTTGTAAAGATTACCAACAGAAAAATTCCTCATGAAAGACGTTACCTACATCTTTAATGACTTAGAGCCTTGGTTCTCAACTGGTGGGTCGTGACCCAAAAGTGGGTCGCGACCCCGTGTTCTAGATGAGAGGCTCCTCAGCCTCCCTCTAGCACAGGACTGTCAGTTCTCGCGCCAAGCAGCCATTCAAAAAATGCTGCCCGGTCTGGAGTGTTAGGTTGGGGTGGGGTTGGCTGGGGCTATGCCTGCAAGGGAGCTCCATCCATACTTGCATTGCTTACAGCTTACTTGCGTACCCTGTAGAGGTGCCTGGACCGGAGTGACATCACAATCTGGCTCCCGGCACCTCTACATCACAGCAGAGCTGCCCACAATGCGTTCTATTGCAGTGCAACTTGGGTCACAACTTAATGACAAATGTGGGTCTTGAGGTTACACAGGTTGAGAACCACTTAGAGGATACCGTCTGAGTGGTCAGACAAGTGGTGTTTTGGCATTCTGACAGAATTAATGCCTGTATATGAGGATCCTTGTATTATAATTATATTACCTATTTCCTTAGGGAGATCAGGTCGTAATACTCATTGAAACTGAATTCCTCCACTGGGTCTGGGATGTCACATGGAACATTGCAAAAATGTATGAACTTTAGATAAGTTTTTTTCATGAAGTCATTCATATTGGGGGCGTAAGCATTTTCCACCGGGAAGATGTATTTGCACAAAGCATGCTGGACAGCACTGAGTTTCCATCTGTGGAATGTATGAAATTAGCTCAGAGGCCTTGGAGGCCAGTTATTATCCAGCACCACAATGGCTGGTTGCATTGCTTGGTCATAGAGAAAGTATTCAACAATATTCAGGGTATCATCTTCACTAGCCTATGGACATTTTTCTTTTTGTAGGGCATAATATCTGCAAATGACAATATGGATTACGGCCCTTTGTGATCATATCATGTATACGTATATAAGTTTAGGTATGTACTGTATATATGTGTGTATAGAAGCTCTACATCTATTCTGTACACTTTGCTGTGAGAGAGTGCTTCCTCATTGTTGACATCAGGTAGCAGATGACTTGCATTACCAGTTGATAGTTCTACTTGGTACATACTTGCATATGTCGACAGGATTATTATTAACCAAGAGTGTTGTGTCTTCATCTGTCTCTGTTATAACTGGTACAAGGCATTGGAGCAGAATAGTGTACTTCTTGTCATGTTTGTAAAGCTGAAAACTGTCTGGTAGCAGGAACTTTTGCTCCTCCTGGCTGTGCGAACCTGGCTCTTGGCTTCATTTGTCAAGCCTGGAGGTAACGGCTTCTGGGGTGCCATATTAACAAAGATGGAACCATCTTTCATGAGGAAAGTCATATTGAAAAAGCAGTAAATTGTTGCCAGTATGATGCCATGTGACCAAAAGTCTAGGGAATATCATGTTAATGGTACAATGTAGGTCTTATCCCACCAGTGGAGATACCACATTGTCAAATGGTTTCAAGCTTTCAGAGTGGACATACCTCCCAACTGTACTACATTTGGAAGGACTGTCCCTCATTTGGTACCAAATCCCTCTGTCCCTCTTTCCTCTTCAGTTGTCCCTCTTTTTAGTCTGATTTATAGATATCTATAAAACTGTACCATTTTACTAACACAAGTGTTATTCTAGATAAGTTCTTTATCTTATATCTCAATTATCTTGTTTACTATTTTAAAAAGCCAGTATAAAGAAAAAGTTATATCGAAATGAAATACAATTCCGGGTTTAACCAGTCATTATTGGCATATAAATTCCTAATGGTCCTCATAACTAGGGGCATGACAGCAGTGTGTCCATTGACTAAATACATTGTGCTGGAAGGTGTCCCTCTTTCTCATCTCAAATGCCATAGAGCCTTGTCTGATCACCCTGTGGGAAGCCTACACCTGGTTACAAATGGCCACATAGCTTCTTGTATAGTAATAGGAAAGCATGGGAGTTTTGACAGGTGCATTGAATCACCTCTCTCTAGAGATATATTGTAGAACAATTCCAAAAAAGATTTGTCTGCTTGAGGGGTCTCCCTGTTGATAGGAAAATGATTGTCTTGGACCAGAAATATAAGTCAAATCACTTCCACATGCTTTGTATGGAATCTATATGCATGATTCTAAACATACTAACCAAATCAAGTCAAGATCCTTGAATGAAATGCTGAATCCAATCCAACCTTTGTTTCACGCATGCTGCTAAATGACAGGAGATTGGGACCAGACACACCAGAATACGTCAAACACCTTAGTAAGCTTAATGGCTTCACATTTAAGGCAAGATATGTCATTTTCCATTCAACTAATGATTGCTGACCTTTTATAAAAATAGCACAAGACAAAACATTTTAAAGTATTTCTAATTCAAAAGCCAAGAAATCTTTAGCTTGATAAATTACATTTTTCCAGGAGCAGAACGCTTGATGTCCTTTGAATCTCCAGATGTATGTCAATTTAAGAACAAAGTTAAGACTGCTGATTTCAGAAATCTGTTTCTTAAAGCTGAACTCCAAGCAAGCAGCTAGCTACACACATGAAATACATATTTGGGTGCTGTTATACTTGCCAAAAGATTTGGGTTTCTGCCTAATTTACACAGTTTTGAAATGTACACAGCTCTTTGACACAGCACAGAACTGTCAGACAGAGGAGGGGACCTGCTCTTTTTCTGATGCAGTTGCACTTTTACTTACAGGTTCCCTCCGAGTCCCCACCTCCACCCTATGGCTGGACAGTGAAAGGAAAAGCAGCAAAGTGATTAGCTAATCTCTCTGTCACCTTCTCTTCCTATCAGCATGCTCCTTGCACTGCAGCGTACCTGGTTAGCAACTTGTGCTGCTTGTCTCCCCTGGTCTGAGCTTTGCTGTAGGAGGACTGCATGAGATTCGTACCAAGTCAGAATCCAGTTACTTACACTGCTTGTGTTACAAAATGATGATGTATTGATGATTACTGAGAAGCACGAGTTTGTGTATTTTATATCTGCTTTAATGTGGACCTTACCCCCTACAACTGGGGGGGGTCCTGGAACTGGTGGAGTTGTGAATCTCCCCAATGTTCTTGCAGACAGCAAACAAAACTTGACACAGGGTCTAACCCTTCACAACACCATTCAAAACTAAAAAATGGTATTAATCCCTGGCTGAGACATTTCTATCACTAGACAAAATTCAGTCTTGAGAGGTGCTTTCTTGCAATATATAATTCAGGTTTCTACGTCACCTACATACTGACCCTAAGTTTCCACTTTCTACTGTGGAAACTGAGATACAATGTAGGGATGTAAATCTTCTGCCATGCATCAGAATTTTTCAAGGTTCCCTGAGGGTGGCCATGAACAGCTCCAGTGAATAATAGAAATCTATGGGGATCAGCAAACATGTCAAGCGGAAAAAATACTTTTGTTGCGGCATGCCCCTGTGCAGGCCGCAGCTCCAAGATGCAAGTAAGTATGCATTTGGGGCAGGTGAGTTTGGAGTACTTTAGATCGAATCTACAGGCAGTGAAAGTGCACAGTGTAAGCCGATGCCACGGTATAGGATGGCAACTTTGGCACCCAGGACTTTCAGCCAAAGGGGCTAAGAGGGTCCGGAATGTGAAACATGGTATAAGGAAGAGCCTGGCTTTTCAGGTTCGTCCAGGTTCTCCTAATTGTAGCTGGGATCTGGAGCTCTGGAGATTTCATAGAGCTCTGGGTGGGATGAGATCGCCAGTCCTGGGGCCAGGTGTTGCCAATGACCAGCTTGGGCTGATGAGGTGGCTGAGAGCAGCCTTATTAGGAAGCCAGCCCAGTGCTCAGAGGAGTGTTGGAGTTGTGTGTGTGCAGGGAGCACACGGACACAGACCACCTCGGGTGCGTGCTGGACGCACACGGAACAGCCAGGGGTGGCTGGGAGCGGTCAGGAAGGTCGGTGACGCCAGGGACCTGTCGGACGCACTGCTGGGAGAGCAGAGCGAGTGCCCACGAGGGGAGAGGTCAGGAAGGTCGGTGACCCTAGGACCTGTGGTACAGACTGCTAAGAGAGCAGAGTGAGTGCCCACGAGGGGAGAGGTCAGGAAGGTCGGTGACCCTATACCTGCGGTACAGACTGCTAAGAGAGCAGAGTGAGGGCTCACGAGGGGTGAGCAGTGTGAGAGTCTTGAAGCTGTGGAAAGCTACAGAGCCATATAAAGGACTATCTTATGTTGCTGCTGCAAGCTATTTTGTGTTTGCCCTTTTAATAAACTGCATTTTACTTGACTTACCTGGACTACAGTGTAGTGTCCTTGTTACAGCACCTATTCTTTAACAATGTCAAATAACAGAGTCCTGGAATTGACACTCTTAGTCCTCTTAGTCCCATGTCACGCTGGTGAGGGGTCATCCGTGGCAGAATCGACCTTTAGGTAAAGCTGCCACTTTACCTAATGGACATCACTCTCTCACTGGATGCAGAATTTCAAAGCTAGCAGGGGAGAAGTGTAATTTCAATGGTGTGTGGACCCTAAGAAGTTCTGTCACTGGCAACAGCTTACCAAAATCACCAGTGTTACATGAGCTTTATGGAAGATGGTGTTTGAGGTCAAACATTTTTTAGGGCAGCAACTTTTGGACTTCAGTTACCTCTGATCCCAGACACTCAAGATAGAATACCAGGCTCATACATTGCAAGTAAACCTAAATAATGGTAATATATTATAATTCAGAAAAAAGGCTTGCACAGTTCAAATTTTAGTCAAAGTTCAAAAACTTAAAACCTTGGTTGTGATTAGGACCCTTGGACATTAAAAATATGCAACAGTATTAAGGAAGTATAAGCTAAGAGTGCTCTGCATTTTGACAGCATAAGTCTCTATAAAGGATTCTGAAAAGCACTAGAAAAAGATGGGGAGCCTAGAAGTAAAGGGCCTTGGGATATATCAGCTTCATAGAAGGAGGCAATGTTTGGGATAAAGAACATCTGCTAGAAATGGTGCTTTGCTACAGCATAGTGTACAGAGTGAGCTATACAGGAAAAGGAATGGTTTCCTCTCCAATCCTCCAGTTGAATAACATTATGTACAGCTGTATGAAGAAAAGCGCTCAGAGTTCTGATGTAATGTCTGGTAGTGAATACAGTTCTAATCCCTGCCATAATGTTAGGCTGAAAGACATGGAATGGGTTTTTCAAATAGTTAGCCTCTGTCCATTTTCCGTAGGGGATTATTAGGGTATTTGTATAGGAGTGTGAAAAAGTAATTTGCTTTCAGTAGGTTCCTTAGGCCAGAGCTATGCCATGCCAAGAAAAGCTGAGCAGCATTGGGTGCTGTGATGTTCTTCAAGTAAACTTGTCACTAGGATTGTGTTACCTAAACTTGTCTTCAAATCAGGGGAAAAACACTGAATCCTAGGCACATGCTGTATACAGGGCTTTGACTTCTCTCCAAGGTCTCTCATTTAACAGTCTAATGCCATAAACTCTGCATGGGGTAGAAAGAAAGCAAGCAGGGCTTAATATCAACTTGGAAAGAAGTCAGCTAACCACACACAACTGCCAGGGTTCTCCCCAAGCCCACAGGAACTGAATAAAAGACAAGCGAGGTTAGCTTAATCAGTTTAAAGTGGAAATAAACCGCTGTCTAAATGGTGGGGTTTTGCCCTAACACAAGTATACACAGCAAGGAAAGGTAAGTGTGCCCTTACATGTCCAGCATTCTTTGATCGACCCGGCTAGATGCCATTCAATGGGCTGAGTATGTACACTGGACGGCGCAAGCATCAGAAAGTATACTTAGAGAATAAAACATTGCTGAGAGGAAGAATTTTTTTAGTAAAAGACTTTGCATGTCTCTTGTGACAAAAATCCCTACCTCTTAGCCATTTTTTATTTTACTAACTTTACTTCCGTTTTAAGTAGGTACAGGTAGATGACAACCTCCTAGTCCTTTTAGGTGTAGCTTCAGTCAAGCTGGCTGACAGATAAGTCATAGGATAGTTTAGAACACTGTGCCGATGGCTACTGTTTCCCTCAAAATAAGACAGAACTGGGACTGTTTGCAGTAATGTCATCTGGACCTCCAATTCCTGTGGCAGAACACTTATACGATCCAAATATATCTATTTATGACCAATAGACTGTTGCATTGAGATCATCTGCAGATGTCAATGGCCATCTTTGGACCTGCTTTTCACAAATTCACAGATCCTGAGGAGGGAAATCCTGACATTCCTTATTGACAGTCAAATTAGAGGTTTCTCACTTTCTTTATGGAAATGGAGAATCTTATTTATAATGATATATTGTAAGCCAGGCCCATATTTTGCAACAAGGCCTGGAGGAAATTAGTTAAAGCCCCCTTGTATGATATACATTTATATGACACAAAGGGGTCTATTCACAAAGCTGCCGAAGGATCTGGTGATCCAGATGTTGGATCGGCTGAGTCGAACTCGTTCTGCACTTCGGGTCAGCCGAACATGCTGAGCATGTTCGGCTGATCCGAAGCCACACGAAGCAAGCCGATGTACGGCTGATTTCAGCCGATGTAAGGCTGAAATCAGCCGTACCAGCCTGAAGTGAATAGCCGAACAGTGTTCGGCTCACTTCACTTCTGATCGGTCATTCACTCGGCTGCCCTCGGCAGCTTTGTGAATAGACCCCAAAGTGTAAAACCACTGACATGAGTCCCTTTTCCTAAAGCAATTCACAACCTAATATGTCCACACACATTCCAGAGGATAACTCAATAGTAGTCAAATATCTGTTTGGATTGTAGGCGGGAAGTAACCCACACAGGAGGAACATAGGAACCCTTGTGAGAATCAAAGTCAGGACCTAACTATTGCAAAACAATAGTGCAGCTCTGTACAAACAGTCCATTAACCATTAAAGGTCTACAAATTCCAGCAAATCAGTTTTCTTGTGTCAGCAAATGGAAATCATTACATGTGATTTTTTCACACACGTTAGGTGTAGAAAGTATGGGATCTTGTAGAGCCACAAACATTTTAGCTTTCTACATGTCCAAGTTTTTATTGCTCTTTAGAAGAGTATAATGTTGTATGTTTCTGGCGTGGGATAGATGTTCTATACCTCTGGCTGTATGGCTAAAATCCAGAAAGCATTTTATTTACACAGTGTGAGAAGTGTTGGAGAGTAAAGCTTCACTTTAACAAATACAATTTCCTGCTAGGCCAATTTATTTAAAACATTTTTGGAAACTTCATTGCAGACCCTTACCTGTTCCTACTCTGTAGATAGTACCCTTTGCAATTCAGTCTTCCTAAGTCATTACTGGGAGGGTATACTTGTTGCAATCACATTATCCGGCAGTTGTAATAGAGCAAAAATGCTGGGAAAATCAGTGGGCCAGTCACATGAGCACCAATTTAGATGATTTTACATTTCTAAGAGGATTTTGTACACAGTGTTCAGAAAGGAGGTGTTTTACAAAATCATGGCTGGCTGCAAATTAAAATTGAATTTTTAATTTGGGGAAAATAAATAAATAAATAAATAGGTTCTCACCGCAGGGATCCTGAATCACAGCATGTGAATGCAGTCTAAGAGACCTACTGAAACCTGACTTAAAGTGACATTTAAGGACTTACCTTAAATCATGCCTCTTAATCCGATCATCTCCTTCTTTAGTGTAGTGTTTAGATGTTCCTCCAGCGCTGGTGCGAGTCTCCGATCCAGCGCTGACTCCTTTGTCCTCCTCTGCTCTGACGTCCCACTGAGTCTGTGCGTGTGCACGCTGCTCCATATACTTACCTTGTGTCTCTCCTCGTTTCCCGGCCGAACATCTGAACTGCGCATGCGTCCACCCCAAGATCCTTTGCGTCCGCCTGAGACTCTTTAGATGTTTGGAAGGGAGCGCTTGGCGAAGACACAGGTAAGTTTAAACCTGTTTGAAAAGGTTTTTTTTTATTTTTTTTAACATATACTGTATCTACTGCCTGCTAGCAGTAGATATATGCAAAAACACGCTGAGGGTTTGATAACCCTTTAAGGGTCTATGTTGTGATCTTTGAAAATCAGATGTAGCTATCGCGTACCTGGTTGGAGACTGTATGCTTGAGGAGGCCTCCCTTGCACCTCATGTTCTAAGGACTCCGGAAGTGGGAACAGAGTCCTGGCAGACAATGAATGGCACGGGTGCCAGTGGTGTTAATACCGTGCAAGCTGAAGATCTGATTCTGCAGCAGAACTGGGGTAATCCGAAATCCAGGGTCAACAGGCTGAGGTCAAACCAAGCAGGCAGAGAAGGTACACAAGAATGAGGCAAAGGCAGCCCAGTAAACAATCTGTGGTCAAGGGCAGGTGGCAGGCAAGAATGGTCAAACAATCCATGGTCAAAGGCAGGCTGCAGGGAAACAAAGTCAAAGTAAATCCGGGTCGAGGCAAACAGGCAGGAATCACAAGAAACTGGGAACAAGGAACACAGGACTTCAGGGCGGTTGAAGAGACAATCCAGCAATGAGGAAGTGTGCAGGATGAGCTTAAATAGGGAAGCCAATAGATCAAGAGCGTCACTTCCTGTGCGCCATTTGGCGCGCTTTTCCACGCCCAGTCCATGGCGCGCGCATGCGCGCAAGTGTCCTCCGCATAGTACGGGAAACGGGACTTGGCGCATGCGCAGAAGCAGCGGGTTTCTGACAGTGACCCCCCCTGAACGGGCAGCCTCTGGATGTCCAACCAGGCAGGACGACCAGGAGCTCTCCAGAAGAATTGACGGATTAAGTCGGGAGCATGGACATGGGACTCGGGTTCCCCGGAATTCTCTTCGGGACCATAAACCTTGCATTTGATTTGGAACCGCCGGGTCCGACCCCTTCCACGACAGTCTAGAACAGCCTCAACCTCGTACTCCTCGGCACCATCCACTACTGAAGGAGGTGGCGGATAATCACCCCTGTTCCCAAAAGTATCTGGAGCCACCGGTTTGAGAAGAGAGGCGTGGAAGACAGGGTGGATCTTATAGGAAGCAGGCAACTGGAGCTCATAAGCGACGGGATTAATCCTTCTCAGGGCAAGAAACGGGCCAACAAACCGGGGAGCCAACTTCTTGGAAAGGACAAGCACGCCTTAAATGGAGTGTGGACAGCCAGGCCTTGTCCCCAGGCTGCAGGTCGAGATTACCCCTCCGTTTCCGATCAAAGTAGGTCTTGTTATCCCTCTGAGCCCTCGCCATTTTCCCCTGCAGAAGTCTGAGATTATCATGGAGGGACTTGATCCTATTTTGGATGGCCGGGACAGAGGACCCCATAGGTAAAACCGGTGAAAAAGAGGGATGATATCTAGAAATGAAGAAGAAAGGAGTCTGCCCTGTAGCTGCATGCACGGAGTTGTTGTATGCGAACTCTGCACAAGGAAGGAGCGAAGCCCAATCATCCTGGGTGAAGGAGGAGAAGCATCACAGGTACTGCTCAAGCATCTGATTGGTTCGTTCGGTCTGGCCATTGGTTTGAGGGTGGTAAGCGGAGGAGAAACAGCTTTCTATTCCCAAGGAGGTGCACAGCTCTTTCCAGAATCTGGACGTGAATTGGACCCCACGATCCGATACGATGCTGTCAGGGACTCCATGGAGACGGACAATCTCCCTGATGAAAGTCTGTGCGGTCTCTAGAGCTGTAGGGGTACCAACCATGGGCACGAAGTGGGCCATCTTGGTCAAGCGGGCAACCACAACAAAGATAGAGGAATATCCATCGGAAGGTGGGAGCTCAACAATAAAGTCCATGCTGAGTTTTTCCCAGGGCCAAGACGGAATGGGTAAAGAGTGCAACAAGCCCCATGGCCTCGTCTTCTCTGACTTACTCCGAGCACAGACTTTACAAGATCGCACATATGACTGACAGTCCTTCTTGAGGGTAGGCCATCAGAACAACCTACGGAGTAAGTCTACAATTTTAGCGCTGCCAAAATGATCGGCCAATAGATTATCGTGGCATAATTTGAGGACCTGTAGCCGTAATAGCGGGGGTACAAACACGGCCTGACCGCGTAGGTATAATCCTTGTTTCTCTTGTAGGACCATTCCAGAGGGTAAAACCTCAGTCGAGGATGCCTGCCTCAACTTGGAAAGCAAGTCTCCTCCTATGAGGAGGAAACTGTGGGCAGGAAGTACCGTGTCCCTGGGGCTCGGTCTTTTGGATATGTGGTACATCCTGGAAAGAGAATCAGGTTTGCCATTTTTGGATCCAGGCCGGTAGGTAATGTGTAGTTTGAATCGAGAGAAGAAGAGGGCACATCTGGCTTGTCTAGGTCTTAGTCGTTTTGCTGAGCGTAAGTATTCCAGGTTCTTGTGGTCAGTATAGACAAGGACTGGGTGAGCTGCCCCTTCCAGGAGGTACCGCCATTCCTCCAGGGCTGATTTAATAGCAAGGAGCTCCCGATCACCCACATCATAGTTCCCCTCAGCTGGGGACATTTTCCTGGAGAAATATGGCACGGTGTAAAGGCACGGTTGTTAACCGCATGAATCGCGGCAAACTGTGCATGCGCGAGAAATCGCGGCAAACTGCGCATGCGCGGGAATGGCGGCAAAATGTGCGGGAAACCACACAGGAAGTGAGGTAGCTGTCAGTATCCTGGGACTATTTAAGGAGGAGTCAGCTTCTCTTTCATTGCTGATGGTCTTGTCAGCTTGATGTGTTGTATCCTGTGTTCCTGTATTGTTTAAAGCCTGCCTCTGACTCGGATTGCCCTGGACTACTCTCTTGCTTGCTGCCAGCCCTTGACCCCGGCCTGTTTCCTGGACCTTGAGATTGCCTTACGATTTTGTACCTTGCCTGCCCGACCGGATTTGACCTTTGCTTCCTGACCTCTCTTCTCAGCTGCTCCCACGCAGTGTTCGTTTCCAGTCTTCGGCACTCGTGCTCCTCGTTGCCCTGCACCCTTCTGTTCCAAACTCCAGGGGTCGCAGGACGCGAACCGCAAGAGGCGCCTCCCCATCTTCCAGTCTCAGCCTCAGGTACGTGATACACGGGGTGCAACTGAGTGGTGCCCGTGGGGCGCTGAGGACAGCCCCCACAGCAGCTTCAGAGGCATCCACCTCCAATACAAAAGGCAAGGCTGGCTCAGGGTGCCGCAATACGGGAGCAGAGGTAAATAAACGTTTTAGTTCATTGAAGGCGGCCTGTGCCTCGGGGGACCACTCAAAATGGGAACAATGTCTGGTGAGCCGTGTAATGGGAGCAATGATGGAAGAGAAGCCTCAAATGAACTTACAATAAAAATTGGCAAACCCGATGAACCGTTTACGATCCACCGGTACTGGCCAATCAAGAACGGCTGCCACCTTCTGAGGGTCCATGGCAATGCCATCAGTGGAAATGATTAGACCAAGGAACTGTATGGAGTCCTTCTCAAACTTGCACTTTTCTGCCTTGCCATACAACTTGTGGGCCCGTAGGCGGGCAAGGACTTTGCACATATGGTCACGGTGGATCTCGAGTGTGGGAGAAAACACAAGAATGTCATCCAAATACACTATCACGAACAAGTCCAAGTAATCTCTGAAGATATTGTTCACGAAATGTTGGAAGGTGGCAGGGGCGTTACAGAGCTCAAAGGGCATGACCAGATATTCAAAGTGTCCGAATCTAGTACGGAAGGCAGTCTTCCACTCATCCCCTTTCCGGATCCATACTAGATTGTAGGCCCCTCTGAGATTGAGTTTGATTGTGTGTGTGTGCGTCCACGTTTTTTTTCTCATTTTTGGGGGCTGGGGTTCCCCCTTAAAATTCCTACCAGACCTAAAGGGCCTAGTATGGATTTTAGGGGGAACCCCACGCACTTTTGTTTTTGTTTTAACTTGGGAGGGGGTCCCTCCTAACATTCTACCAGACCTAAAGGGTCTGGTACAAATTGGGGGGGAACCTCACGCTTTTTATTTTCCTCTTCTGCAGACTGTAAAAAATAATATATATATATAATCGGAAATTCGGATTCGTTTGCATTGGTCATGTCTGTAATTCGGAAATTCAGATACATCTGAATCTATGAATTTCCGAAATTCGTCCAAATTTTAATTCGGAACGAAACGAATCGCACATGTCTAGCTCATAGCAAATGTGAATGCAGTGTTAAAAAAACCAAGGACAGAGGCCCCTTCCTTTTTATATGGTTTATTTCCAGCTTTCATATGACAATGATAAACTTACACACGGGAAGGCATACCATTTGTGCATACTGTGAAGCTTCACATGTCTCCCCTGGGCCCATTTATACAATATGTGGGTCAAATGGGTTCTGAGACCCCTACAACTATCTTGCAGACCAGCACACAGCTCACCTCTATCTAGCTGCCAATTGATACACTGTAAAAAAAAAAACTACTTGGCCAGTAGCTGATTGTTTAAGGTTTGCAATAAGTTCAGCAAGAATGTCATAAAAACTATGATGGTTAACTATAACTGTTACTTAGAATGAATGTACACTGTGAAAGTAACATATTTAGACAGTGCAGATTTGTTATTTCTTATCATGTACAATGTGTTTACATTTGGTTTTCTGCCAAATTCCTTGCGTGCCCGGACTACATCATCTTATTTCACTGTTCTTGCTCTTCCATTGACTCTTAACCTTTCTGAATATTTTCACCAACATCCTATTAATGTTTGCACAGCCAATTCCAGAGATCATGTACAGTAATGCGATCTTCTACACTCCACATCATCCAATATATTCTGGAGGAATGGGAGGGGGGTATTGTTGACTGACATATGCAATATCCTTACTTTCATATGTGCAAAAAAAACCAGAGCCAATCGGTAAAATCATTCAGTGAACTGTCAGTGCTTTTCATGAAATATTACTGTCTATTAGGGGTGTTTCTAGGATTGTGGAACACCTTGGGGCACTGTGGTAAGAAGAATATGGTGAACAGTGGGTGTGGCCACATTGAACTGGCAGTAGGAGGGGCTTAAAGGGACAAAGTTAAATAGAACCTGAGTCTACTAGCTATATACACAGCACACATATGCCACAGTCCTCGAAACGATCAAATATTTTTTAAGTGTATGCATAGTCAATGTTTTTTTTCTTTGGATAGAGTTGATAGGGTTTTATTGCCATCTGTGTTCTCACTGGGTATATTTGTCTGTTTATGTGTCCTGATGACCATTTTCAGAAAGATATCTTAAATTCAAAAAGTTACAGTTGTTACCGAAAAAGGAGGTGTGGCTAAATTTTCTCTTATCACCCGTTATGGTGATAAGAGGGAAATTCTCCCTTGTAGAGATTTTCTTTAACTGTTGTGTCTATAGAACGGTGAGTAAAGGAAAATATTCTGCACAGAAAGCAAAATATAAACTGGCAGGAGTTAAAACGCATGCAAATCTGCGCAAAACAAAAACTCTCACCCCAGAAAAACATCTCCCTACCAGAAAATAACCACCATCGAGGCGGTCCAAGGGTTACTTTAAAGATCGGGACGGACTATAAATTTATTTGAATGAAAAAATATTTATTTATTCAAATTTCAAATATAACAAACGTGGCCAATCTATTTGTCGACCAATAAAAACAAAGTGAACAAAGAAAAAGTTTTTGAGCTGACTGTTATTTTTGTTGCCTTTTATTCGAGCTATTTTAACCCTTGTGAATTGTATAGCCTTTATCGGGACTTGTGGCAGTTTTCCCATTGTTTTTCAGGGTATGTGTGGTTCCTCGAATATCCTTCCCATGTATGGTTAATTTCACCCGTGGATTAAATATGCGGTCTCCCCATTGATAGTACAATATCTTTGCTATCTTGTATCCATAAATCTTGAAATGTTTATAGATAGTTTCTTCCCTTTAATGCTTTCGTAGTGATTATCTTCTGTGATTGGATTCTATTTCATCGTTAGATTACTATGAGTGGTTGGAGGTAAGCCATTTCCTTGTGTGATGTCGGTGGTTTAATTGCTCACCTTTTAGTGTTTATAGCCTGTGATGTTTCTTTTACGGCATGTGTTTGTAATAAAGTTCTTTCTTTGCTCTCTGCACAGTGTGTCCTTTTCTATATATTATGTCTAGTGTAGACACAGATTTTTTGCATTTTAAGAAAGAATCTTTTACTCACATATCCAGATCGCCGTCTCTTTCATGTATAGCTCACCTCTCCACTTGGAGGGAAACGGAAGGGTTTTATTCGTTTTTTGCGCGGGGGACACGATCCTGCATATTTAATCCTTGGTATGGGTATTTTGCACTCACAGGGGTTTGGTGATATCCATGTGATGTTATCTTTGGTGAATCTTTGGTGATTCGAAGGTAGTATAGGCCATAAGTCGGGATGTCCAGTAAGGTGTATCTTCTCTATTAGGGGTTTAGTCCAGGCATTGCACTGTGGCGTCTACGCGTTTCGCCCCTCCCCAGGGCTTCATCAGGACGTACCACTACCTATTGCGGGGAGGTGTATATCTTGTGTCCCCACCTGTGTATCATCTTCTAATTAGCCTTTGCTTGATTTCTCGGCTGTGTGATGATTGTTGCGGTATTTGTCAGTTATTTTACCTAGTGTATATATGTGTATATAAAAGTTTGATACGAATAGTGTCTGTGATATATTGTAGATACTTTTGTTCCATTTACTTGGGTTTTTGTGAATCTTGGGTATTACGTAAAACGTTGGGATGTTAAATTGTTTTATCCTTAAAAATTTGAGTTCCTTCTTCGTCAGGAGTGATGCTTCAGAGGCTAGTTCGATCTTAAAATTAAAATCTGCCACCAGTTTGTCAAAAGGGGAGTTCTTTAATCTCATATATGTCTCCGTGTCCTATAATAATCGTTTTACTTCTGTCACATACATTGATTCAGGGAGTAGGACAACATTGCCTCCTTTGTCGCTATTTTTTATAACAATGTCTGGCATTGTTTTCAATTATTTCAGAGCCTTTCTTTCCAGTTTTGTTAGGTTATCCTTCCCTCTTTCTGACCAGTCGATGGATCTCAGATACTTCTGGACCAGATCTCTAAATAGAGCTAGGTGTCTGTTGTTTAGGATATTTGGCATCGTTCTGGATTTCTCTCTGGATCACTACCACTCGTAGTAATCTAAAGATGAAATAGAATCCAATCACAGAAGATAATCACTACGAAAGCATTAAAGGGAAGAAACTATCTATAAACATCTCAAGATTTATGGATACAAGATAGCAAAGATATTGTACTATCAATGGGGAGACCGCATATTTAATCCACGGGTGAAATTAACCATACATGGGAAGGAAATTCGAGGAACCACACATACCCTGAAAAACAATGAGAAAACTGCCACAAGTCCCGATATAGGCTATACAATTCACAAGGGTTAAAATAGTTCGAATAAAGGCAACAAAAATAACAGTCAGCTCAAAAACTTTTTCTTTGTTCACTTTGTTTTTATTGGTCGACAAATACAGATTGGCCACGTTTGTTATATTCGAAATTTGAATAAATAAATATTTTTTCATTAAATTAAATGTATAGTCCGTCCCGATCTTTAAAGTAACCCTTGGACCGCCTCGATCTAGCAGACGGCCCGAACTTTGTTGTTTGTTTGACACATCAGAATCAACCCTCCAGCAAAGAGCTCCTCCCCACAAGATCTTCCCCCACAGCAGAAATTGTTCCCCCTAGTGAAGAGCTTCTCTCCACAAGAGCTCACTACAGCTGCACCCTTTACCCCAGAAAGCCCTCCTTCCCACAAGAAGTCCTGCACAGCAAAAATCACACCCCGGCAAAGTGCTTCCCACCACATGAACCCCACCCACAGCAGATATCTCCCCCCGAAAGAGCTCATCCCCACAAGAACACATCCACAGCAGGATCAACCCCAAAGAGCTCTTCCCTACAACCCCTCACAACGGAAGGAAATCAGTAAAAAGCTCTTCCCCACAAGAGTTCCGCCCCATAGCAGAGTCAAGAAAATGCCAAAGTTAATGTTAAACTGAGTTTTCCCTTTTCTTCTTCTGGATGTAGAGGTTAAACCTATAACTAAGGTATATCATATGTAAATTAGCTTTGTGTGGGAAACAGATAGTTGTCCTCCCAATGGGCCGCCACTTGAGGACCTGGTCATCAAATTTACATGGTCAGAGACAGGAATTATTAGGAAAGAGATTAGATAACACAAAACACATTTGGCTTCTGAGTTCATGTCAAGCAAACCTGGTAGTGTTGTATTGCAATCGTACCCACAGCCTGCACCATTCCTTCTCAACCCATCCCAGCCCACTGAAATATTGGATATCCTCTAGGTGCTGTCTGTTAGACATGTGATCAGCATAAAAATGTGTTTTGGACAAAACGAATGACAAGGGAAAAACCTTTTCATTAGTTTAGTTTTGATGAAAGGAATAGTTATGCTGTTTCTGATTTGGAGGCAAGAAAGCTCCGAATCCGAATCCGAAAGCGCACAACCTGAAAAAAACCCCGTGTGGTGGCCATAATGGCCACCGGCACATTCTGCGCATGTGCACCCCCATCTTGGAGGCGGGGTGCATGACGTCACCTGATGCTGGCGTTGGGTGACGTCACCCGCATACATAGGCACCACCATCTTGGATGCAGCAAGATGGCGGTGCCCAAAGAAATGGAAATAATATATGCCCTAATATAGTTTTTCGTATATTTGGGCATTTAATAATTCTTTATTTCGGAATCAGACGAACTCCAAAATCAACGGAATTTCGTGATATAACAAGTTCGTCCAAATCCAAATGCACATGTCTACTGTCTGTGTTTCTCTGTGTTTCTCTAAATCTATCCAATAAAAATACAAACAGCAATAAAAATCTGACAAAGGTTCTAACCTTGGTATCCTAAACAAAAAAGGTTTTGGCTAATATTTAATATGACTGAATAAGTTTAATAGGTTTTTCTGTTTTACATTTGATCCTTTTATTCTCTCTATTCTTCCCTTATGGGGCTAGCAAAAATATGTGTAATTCATGTTTACGCCAACCAGTCATCTCTCTTGTTCCATGTGAAACATAAAACTTGTTTGCCTCCTAAAGGTAAAAGCTCCACTTTTCTGAGCTCTTATAGATCGTCCCTACTGAATTTGAAATACTGAGTAGCGTTATTTCTTTCACAACTGTGCCAAAACAAACAATGGCAAAGTCTAAATTTCTGAACATTTCTTTCTCATCAATATGAAAATGCACATGGACCTGTTAGCCAAGGTCAGAAAATAAGCTGCTTTTTCCTGCGGACTTTAAGGAAATTGCTTATCAGTCTGAGGCACAGTGAATGTCCCCAGTGACAGAGTCAGAGGCTTTCTGTAATATCAAACATCTGCCTCTCCAAAAATTCAGTCAGTGCAGCTGTGAGAACATCTTGTGTCCACTGTAAATAGATTCTTAATTATAACAGGAGAACAGGATTGGAAAGTCAAATGAAATATACACACATATTCATTAGATTCAGATGTGTTTGTGTTGCCCCTTGCAGAGCAGAGATCTGTCATAACAATAGGTGGCCACAGATGACATTTACAATATGCAGGAACAATGTTCTACTTAAAGTACAGTACGGACCCTTACACTCAAAAATCAGATTCTACCAATGCATCCCTCTATATATGATGATTAATAATAGCATAGACTTGTCAGGTGTAAAATGCTGTGATTTCGAAATACTTACACTTGCAGAGCCTTCACTTCATGCTTTGAAAGTGCAAAATGACTTCAGTTTGCCAACGCAATCCACACTGGGATTGTCTTTTCATCAGCAGAGCTTTGCTGGGAAATTTCATCTCTAATCTCATGAGATCCTAGGGAAAGGCATTTTCCTCCCCTGAGATGATGTGCAAGGTCACATGTCCTAGTCACATGTGCCAGAAATCCAGGAAGTAATAGGAGAGCTAGTAATCTGCCCTTAGTAGACATGGCCACTGTGAGAACACTGGGAAATGAAAAGAGAAATAAGGAATGCAAAGAATAAAAAGCCTGCAATTATCTAGAAGTGTGTGTTTGTAGATTGTCATTACTAAACATTTCTAAGGGTGTCTTTGTTGTTATTTTAAAGATATGGGTAAAGGTCCAATTTAATCAGCTGAAATTAGTTCCATTGTGAAGGATCTCATCAATGGCACATTTTGCCTTGGTAGAGCATACAGATTACCTTTAAAGAGGACTGGAACTGTGGAATATGTGCACAGAAAGGCTAGTGGAGCATAAAGAACTAGTCAACAGTATTTTCTGTGGTCCCCCTTTAGCTGATCTTTCCCCCATTCCTAACCTACCGTGCTTTGTTCTGCACTGTATCTATTTGTACAGATGTCCACCTTGGTAGAGGCAAGGCATTGCTTCCTTATTTCAGAGCTGCTCATCCACCCCCCCACCCCCCTTCCCCGTGACCGTTGGTCTGATGACTGATACCATAGTAGAAATATCAAACAGCAGCAAAGGAGTGGTAAGTACAGATTCTCAGAATGAATGAATCAGGAGCAGGGGGATATTTCTGTACAGGTTGTCAGGTCTCCAGCAGTAAACAGTGAGCAGCACAGTGACGTCACCAAATCTTACTACATCTATCCTGAGAATAGTAGTCACAGGCAGAAGTGCCTTCAATGATCTCACACTGCAGATACACAACTGTAAGGCTACAGAACAGAAGTGCGTATGCTTGGCAGGAAACTCCTATGTTTGAGGAAATAATTGATTTGTTAGGGTGCTGCTTAGGAACACCATTTCTAGGTGTTGCTTTTAATATGGCGCATCTTCACTTTTTGAGTTGATTCCACTTCAATCTAGAAAGGAAGACATTTATTTGCATTGCTTAATTGCCTGGCATTACTTGAAGCTAAGCATCTAATGCTACTCAAGTGCTTAAAATAGAACTGTTACCAGGCTAGGGACAATCAAATATTTATATATCCTTAACAAGTAGTAGTAGGTAAGCTTTGAAATAAGCCCTCACAGATCTGGAGCTGCAGGAACTGTGGAGTACACTGTTGTGATAATCGTTTATAGCAAAAACATTTATATCATCATTTATGGAAACAAAATCATTTCTCTCAGTAGCTCTTTTTGCTTTCCCTGCCACCTATGAGTTGGCAACTGCAAGCAACCTTCTCATTTGTAATGTAAACACAGAGCAGGTCCACAGAAAGAGGTGGAGAGCAGAGTGCCGAGACCTGACTTGAATGACTTCAGTGCTTCCATTTTGAACTTTGAGGATAAATTGCTCCCCAGAGGACAGTGAGAGCCCAATTTAAAGCTTACTTCCTACTTCTTAAGGATTTGTAAATATTTAATGTTCATAGCCTGACCACAGGCTATGGTACAGGCCTGCACAGTAAAAATGTGACTGTCCCATTAAAATGGTTGGAAAGATTTAAATTTTAACAAATACATATACCCATTAGTAAAATGTTTGACACAAAATATACCAAGGCCAGTTTAACTTTTCTGCTGTGTGTTAACACATGCACGTTAGGGTGTGGTATGTTTTGCACTAACGTGTCACTTGAAGGCAGTACATCCAATTTGAAAAGCCAGAAAAGCACCCTAGCGCAGCCATAACAACACCTGACCCTTTTTTTGAGGTTACAATGCATGGCAACACATAGCAGGTGTGTTGCCTTAGTACGTTGGGGTGCAAATGGCAACTAGCCCACAATGCACATTTGTACCCCAACGCACTAAGGATTTAAATTCCCACTTGAATTCCCACCTCTTACTGCAACAGAGTAATGTGAACCTGGCCCTAAATGTCTGTCACTCCATTCACCCCTCTCTTTGTCCTGGTCACCACTGTCACCGAGAAAGTGAGGGGAAATTTGAATGGTTATCAGAGCAAGAGATAAAGAAAAATCTTCCATTTGCGGACACCTACGACAACACGACAGCATTCGTTCTGCTCGGCATGGAGTATCAGAGTTTGAACTCTACGCATAGCAAAACAACAGCTGGAACCATTACTCTTACTTACTCTTTTGAAGAGTGTTATTATCAAAGCACTACTGCAGCAGCCAGCTTCTTCCATTCCACTGGATAGTGTAAGTGGCTTGTTACCCACTTTGATTTGTAATGTATAAAAATTGAGAATACAAATCAATTCAGAGTCCAATTTCAGGGGTCCCATCGATGTGGGGACTATGGACCACATTTTCTTTCCAACCCATTTCCAATACATTTTTCTGCAAGTTTGTCCCTTTTATTTTAATACGGTTTGCTTGTATGTAGAGTATGTCTCACTTTGTAACTTCTTTTTAACTTTTTGTAACTGTATATTTTCTATACACTGCTTGCCTATAGACACGTGCCCTGGTACTCCTTCATAACCCCCCATTCACAATCCTTGACACCTGGAGTTCAGCTTTCTAAATGCACAGTTCCTTTTAAAAGGAAGAAGGTTAATAAAAACTTGGCTTTGCGTAAGGTAAAGTGTGAAGGTATTGCCAAGTCCCATGTTTCTTTTAACATCTCAAATGAAATGTATCTCCGCTGCTGGACACCTGCTCAAATGACAATCCTTCAGTCACACATAAGGAAATGCTTATGCAAAACTTGGCAAAAGTGACAAGACGTTCACAGCAGATCCAGCAATTGTACAAGATGAGTCAAAAACAGTCAAATTATAGTCAATAATCCCAGACAGAATTTACAGCACAGATTGCTGAGTAGGACACTAGGTTCTGCAGTACATCATTGTTAATTCCAATTGTTCTATTAGTCTGGCAAGGTCTACGACGTCTGGCATAAAACAAATCGCTCTACCGATACTGCATTAAAAATGTAGTTTGAGCAGGCTGAGAGGCATGTGTAGGGCATCTTACTCTTTATACTTGTTCAAAAGCCTCTTACAAAAGTAAATATTTTTTCATGCACCAATGTACCATGAACAGTTTATATCCCGGCTTAGCAATGCAGATTCCAGTATCACCTCTCTGCCTAACTGAATAAGAAATCAGCAACCTCACCTTGGCAGTAAAGTTGATCCAGAAAGCCATAGAGTGACCTTTCCTGTAAGTTGTTGCAGATGTGTGTAAATCACATGTGCTACACAAATGTGACAGTGACAAAAAATATTGGCTGTCCAAGGTCGCAAGTACTTTGGCAGCTTATATAGTAGTCATACACTGTTTTCAACTGTGAGGGAAATGTATCAAGCAAATTAGCAACAAATTTAGATGTAGCTCTACATACTCCCTCATCCTTCCTGAAGTCTCTGTGGGACTGTCCTGGATTTCAACAAAATCTTGGTGTCCCACCAATTTTGGCCATGTCCTGAGCACTCATTCCAGCTTTCAGCTCAATATTTCTACACATACACACGCACACAGCGGCGCAGGATACAGAGCAACAAGCAGGTAAGTGTAAACTATTGCTCAAACATCCACTGACTACCAATGCCATTAAAGGGATAAGGGAGAGGGGAACCTCCACTGATCACTAATGCTATCGAAGGGCTAAGGGAGAGGGGAACCTCCATTGACCACCAATGCTATCAAAGGGGGGAAATCCTTCACTGACTGCCAATGCCATCAAAAGAAAGAGCAAGGAAGAAACCTCCACTGACCACCAATGCCTCCAAAGTGAGAGTGGAAACCTGCACTGATCACCAATGCCATCAAAGAGATGGGGAAGGGGAGAAATCTCCACTGATCACTAATACCATCAAAGGGAAGGGGGGGGGGGGCTCCGCTGACCACCAATGCTTTTAAATGAAGAGGGAAAGAGGAAATCTTCACTGACCAACAATACCTTCAAAAAATTTGACCTTAGTTGCAGGCCACCATTATTATCCTTCCTAAAATGGCAGTTGCCTGTCTATCATTGGTTTGAATCATTTCTGAGTCACTGACCCAGAATCAACTTGCAGAGCAGTGACTTAGACTACACTGGCTGGAGTAAACTACTATTGCTATCCAATAAAGACAGCAACTGTGCTAAAGTCAGAACATTCACAGTGTGTGACTCAACAGTGTGTCTTAATTTGGGTTGTCTCCTGTAGCCAGAAATATTCACATGTGTGCTTTAAGATGGAACTGCAGCCTTTTTCTTTTGCTCCACTGGTGATGAGTCTGCATTTGGATCAGAGAACACATCATGTAAGAACCAGTAACCACAGCTTGCATTTTCTTTCACAAACAGTTTATTGGGTTTTCAAAAGGACTAAGTATACAAATAAATGGTCAATGCAATGAGATATGACAAGAGATACATCAAGGTAGCAAATAAGGAAGCCGAAGACATAACAAATGCAATAAAAGAAATTATGGTACATACAGAACTGACTATACAGGGTATGTGGTGTAATCTGGGAAAATATAAGTGGTTAGGGTCCCCCAAGGAACTGTTGTTGGATAATGGAAGCTCAAAGAGGAGGGCCTCTTTGAGTACGTAAACTGGGGGTCATAAAGGAAAAGGGAAAGGGAGGCCAGGAGAGCACTGGGGTAGGAAAGGACGGGTAGGGTAAAATGAGAAAGAAAAGAGAGAACAAGAAGAAAAGAGAAGAGTAAAGAGACAAGACTGAAGAGCTTGACGATGCCCAGATTTAAGATGGACAAAAGAGAGGTTTGGAAATCACTTGGCTTAGAATAAGTAATCCAAGGCTGCCAGATTGACAAAAAGTGTTTATGTGTGTCATTTAGTATAGCAGTAAGCTTTTCAATTAACCAAAGTACAATGAATTCGGTTCTTGACCTCCTCAGAACTCAAGGAAGGGGTTTTCCAAGCAGTAGTTTTCCCAAGCAGTAGTCATTCTGGTAGCAATGAAGATGTGAGTGACTAGGGTTTTTCCTAAGCTGGTTTGGAATGGGATAGGTTTAAGCAAAAGTACATCACATGGGTCCCTGAACACAGTTTGTATTTAGAGACTCTTGACCAATTTGGAAGATAAGGATACTGATGACTAATAGGATTTTGCTAGTGAGGCAGCAAGCTGCACAGGATGAAAATTATACCCAATCTAACCCTTGCTAAAATCTGGAAAAAAAGTTTCTTCCGTATATGGAATTTATCCACAGGGTTGATAACATTATGATGAATGAACAGCTGACAAGCATCTCAAAGGACAGGCATGGCAAATGTACACGTACCTGGGAGCTCTGAATACAGACTTATAATCCAGAAATGGACTTGAATACTATTAGATATATCACTGAGGGATGAACAGGTGGTGGGAGGAGGAGGATAGTGAAGGAAGGGAAGCTCTGAGAGATCCTTTTTGCTTGAATTCTAGTGCCCTTGTTGGGGATGACGGCTGGTGAGACCCATTTTTTATGATTCCTTTCAACAATTTTAAACAACTATACCCCAGGTTATATATATAATATATAACCTGACACCTGTCTGAGGATGTACCTAGATGGGTTCATCTTGATGTAGCACTCAACTGTGTTTTTTCTTGTTTTCACGTTACAATGCTTTATCTGTATGATTTACACTGAGTGTCCAGATTATTATGACCACCGGACGTTTGTAGGCAAATTAGCTATAATTTCGCACTGAAGTTGCTAGAGGGCCAGACCATTATAAATAGGGAAGCAGGTTGTTTACCACGACAGTAGAAGTGATTTTTTTTTTAAGATATGGGTAAACAATGCGATTTAACAGCCTTTGAACGTTCGATGATTGTTGGCGCTCGGAGCCATGGAGCAAGTATCAGCAAAACAGCAGAGTTCGTTAAACGTTCAAGAGCAGCTGTTGTTAAAGTGTTTAAAGTCCTACCCTGGTCCTGGCATTGTTCACTGCTTCTATAGAGCTGGTAGTCTCTTTGCAGCAATGAGTTTGTAATTACAATTTGATTGCCACAACACAGTAGATTTATTTTGCCCATCTTAGAAAAGTTACAGCCATGACATACTGTATGTAGTACATGTTTGGTAGTCACATTGTTAAAGGATAATTCCACCTTTGTGACCATGTTTCATGTTACACCTATATTTAGGGTATAACATGAAATGTGGTTACATCGTCCAGCCCCCAACCCTCAAACTGCCTCCCCCCACTTATCTAAATAGTGGGGTTCTTTTTCTCACAGCATCCTTTATTGCTGTGAGAAAATTTTCTCACAGCGCGTGTGCGTGTGTTATTTTTATTTGATGTTGCTATGCATGGCTCTGCCTGCACACCCATGTAATCTACTCGCAGTTCCATACGCAGGATCTGTGAATGGGGAGACCACAGTTCCTGTCTACCCCCATGTCAGAAGGACTAAATGGAGCACGAGTGGGGAGACATCACCACACTTACAGTCCTTCAATTACTTCCTGAGGCTAGAGGAAGAGTCGGCAGGAGCCTGCGCATTGCACCCATGATCCACTTACTGTGGTTGCAATGCCTTGTAGGCACCAATTCAAAAAAATTATATTTTTTTTCTTTCATGAATGTGGATGCATTTATTCTTTCTTTTTTTTTTTTTAAAGTTGGGCTATGTCTTTAAATGGGAAACACTATAATCCTTAGGCCTAAACGGTAAAGGACTCTTTGTGGATGTAACAGGACGTGTATACACGCCCAGTTACATCCAAGAAGCTCCCGGCAGGCCGTGTATAAACAGCGGCTGGCCGGGAGGTAGTTAACAACTGGTGAGCTTCCTCATGAGTCCAGTCCAGTATGGAGAATATAATAGTCTGCTATTAGCAGTAATAACTATGCATCATCCAGACAATTCTGCATGTGCGGCCCCAGTTAGAGGAACAGGAATATTTTCTGTTTTGAACTGTGTCCTTGAGAATAGAAACGACTGCTTGGAATTATTTTGGTTCTGAAATGTTCTTTTACTGAATTAAGTCTTTTCATTTTGTTGTGATTTGTGCTTTACAGATGTCAAATTATTTTATATTCACTTTGGCAGGTAGTGTGTAATATGAGAGATAAAAGGGCAACCTGTTCCAATTCTGCTATTCATTATTTATTGAAATACAAGTTTTTCCAATATATCAGTACAAGAGAAATGTGTATAGCCCATAGCAGCCAATCAGTATCCATCTTGTACTGGCCTGGTTTCATCAAACAAGCCCAAAACCTTTGTTATGTTTTTTTTGCAGCTTAATTATGTTTTTGACAATTTATAGAAATAAGGGGACCATTTATTCTTATACACTAAAGCTTCTATTCACACCTGAACATGAATAATTTCAGGCAATTTTTAAGCTTTTTTTTCCCACAGGCGAATGTGGGTTTTTCAAGCATTTTTCAAGTGTTTTCAAGCTTCAGACCCTTTTTTTTACCAGTATCATCTATGACATCATGTGTCATCATCCTTGTATCTGCTTACTGTTTTTTCTGTATAGTTTTGCAGCATCTTGTGCTGTCGGAGATCCCAATCGTGCAAAACTTCACACCCAATTTCCTCCCAGGCCCTCTGCTGCTTCCCCCAGTTCTTGTAATGGTCGTCACTGACGTCACACAGCCTGTGTTTAGTTTTAACACAGAGATCTATCTAGTGTCACAAAGGAGCCCCTGGTTTGGGAATTAAATAGACAGGGACAGGAACCCATTTGCTAGGGAAAGCTAGGCCTCATCCCACAATCAGGAGGGGGTTGGAGCCCTGGAAACCTTGGATAGTCTAGGTGCCAAATGTATCAAGGGAAGGCTTATCTACCAGCTACATTGCCAGAAGAGTTGTCTAGTAATCAGAGGGGTTATTGCTGCCAAAAGAACCTTTATTTTCAGAGGAGTTAAGGGAAGGCAAGAAGCAAACTCTTATTCTGTACTGGAGTCTGTTTAATTTAACTTACTGTCCATTTAACTTACTGTTTCAGAACTGAAATTGAAGAACTTTCAACTGTTACTGTATTTTCTGTTTTTTGCAATAAAAGCAACCTTAAGCTACTTTAAATCACCTGCTACATACACTATACAAAACTAAAAGAGAAGCAAAAAAAGACTAAAGACACACGTCAAAAAATTTAAGTGGTAATCTTCAGAAGACAGCCAGGCTTCTAGCAGTTTTTTAAAAAGAGAGATCAGCAATGGCAACGTACAGGTCTCTCTCATTGTAGACTTACTTTATAGTGTATACAGTATATAGCCAAATCATTTTTTTATAGCTTTGGATATAATAGTGAAGGATTAAGCACCTAAATTGTTATTACTGTATGCGTCCCCACGGGGGACATTTATCCTCTCTATTTGTCATGGAGACCATTGTTAACGAGACAGAAAGTGAATCTTCCAACAAGGACACCTTTTTCAGTAACAAATGTCTAAGAAGGTAAATCCTCTCACTTTGTAGAGATCTCTTCTTACTTACTGTTGCATCTCTGGGACAGGAAGTATTTCCTCAATGGGTTCTCAGAGAGCTAAAAAAAAAAAAACTACAATTTTTTTTTCTATTCCATACCCGATCTAAAACAAAAAAAAAGGTTTTAAATAGACATTAGGTAATGCATCACAGATATTAAAAGCTGACCTCTGGGAAACCCTGTTCTCCCCAATATATCCCTTCACCAGCCTTATTAAAAATGATTAGATTTTTTTTTTGTTTCACTTATTTTAAAGAAATAATCGAAGTACGTGATGACATCAGTCACACTCGCAAAGTGCAAGTATGCCCAGCCACTGACAGGACGGATCATTCAGACACAGATGTCAAATCCATTTGCCATTTGGAGTGCCTGGAGCAAACTACTAGCCACGTGATGCATATGGGATATTGTCAGTGCCAGTGGGCATTGCTACAGCATGGATGGGTGGACGGAAGTCTCCAAGAGAGCATTGTGAATGTTGATACGGTGTGGATGGGCAGATGGGAGTCTCCTGGACATGACTGTGGATGTTGCTATGGCGTGACTGGGTGGATGGGAGTCTCCTGGGCTGGATTGGGGTTGCTAAGGTGCAGAAAAGCAGACCGGAGTCTCCTGAGCAATGTGGGCATTGAAAAAGCTGGTCATACACTATGAGAATTTCATCAAGAAGCAGACAAAATTCGCATAGTGGGTGCAGCTGTCAGCACCCTTTTCCCTGGCATCCCTCGATCCGCTGATCAAAGGAGGCGGTTGGAAAATCTTTGAACAAACAAGGTGGGCAGCCAACAAGCTTCTGGCTCCATTCAGTAGATCGGCAGAGCCAGCTGTCTCTCACGCAGCTGGGTGGATCCAGACAGAATTGTCGCAATCCATTCCGGCTGCGGCGCCTCAATATACCGCGAGCTATACTGAGCATTGGGTGACGGGAGGACGCTAGTTTGTGTCCTCCCGTTACCCTAAGGAGAACTATGGGGAAAAGCCCTAACCCCATAGTTCTCCTTTAAGACATGGTTGAGCTCACAGGTGCCTCCTGGCATGTCAAATAACTTTTTAAAGTCATTAAGTTTCAGGGTTCCACCCTGGCTTAACTGGTTTGCAGCATTCTGGCTTTGGCTGCCATTCCACCCACCTGTGATTCCTCCTTTGACTGAGCAGACTGTGTAAAGTTGCTCACTACAGGGAGCATCATCTGAGAGTAACCAGATGGGAGTTTCCTGTCTCTGAGTGATGATGTCACCCCACTCACTATATAGACAGCTCAGTCCTGTCTAGATATGGGAAGGACTGGGGGAAAAAATGAAAAAGTGGGGAAAAACTGTTTTTTTCCAAAGCCGTTTTTGTTTTTTTCCGGAAAAATTTAAATAAAAAAAAAAGGTGTGGAATATGTTCTTTTACAATGATAAATAATATATATTTGACATGGTATTCAGACTATATAACATGAAGACCTTAATGAAAGATTTCTGAGACTTAAAATTTTTGCACATTCTCTCCGCTGAAGACAAGCAAATCCTGGAATACAATCCAAGTAACACTGTCCTTCTCAAACTCAAAAATAAATATGCATTTCTGCCACTAGGGGCACTGCAGAGGAAAGGCTCCGGTTTAGTTAGCTTGTGGGCTCTATCTTGTACTTCCTACAGTTCAGTGATTGCTGGTATGATAGTAGATGATAGTTTCTGTCCTCTCAGGCCTTAATTGACAGGTAAGAGGGTACATTTGTCTGACAAATGAGTTTATCTTTATAACCTTTAAATGATTCCAAAAAATGTTCTACACCATCACAGTGTAATGTTTACCTATAGATGGTCAGTAAATTGTTTATTTTTTTTCCTCCTCTCGATAAAATGGTGAGACCAACCTCTAGAGTTTGGAAACATTTCTGTAGTGCAACTTCTGCTGACAGCAAAGCTATAATTTGCAAATATAAAATAAAATTTTAAAAAGCAAGTTTAGTTTATTTACTGAATAAGCTGTACTTTTATCTCAAGCATAATACTTTTATATACACTACATTTCACGTATCCTAAAATGTGGAATATAACATGGGTGCAAAAATTGAAAAAAGGGCCTCAGTCATGAAGGGGTTAAATTTTTCCCAAAATGTCCAGTGGAAAAACACAGGGGAAAAAACTTTTTTTTTCTCATGGCTTAAAAAATTTCCGGAAATATTACATCTCTAGTCCAGTGTTAGGGACCGAAACACCTTTAGGTGGCGCTGGAGCAGACCCTGCATTTCCAGTGCTCACCTGCAGGTGTCAGCAATTATGCACCACCTGCTGATTATCTGGGAGGGTGTTTAATCCCTCCCTGCAGTGAGCCTGGTGCCACAGTATTGTCGCCCTAACCTGAATCCTGAGTCCTGTAACCTGAGTCCCGTGACCTGTTGCCTTAACCTGTATCCTGTTTCCAGTAGCCTCCTTGAACCCTGACTATTGATCTGTGGCTCCCCTCTTGTTGCCCTGCTCCACAGGTTTGCTTGCCCTGTTGTCGTCTGTGTATGATTTTGCTGTTCGCTTCTAGTTTGGTTACTTTATGTTACTTGTGGGTGTTGGTGGGGTTGCTTGTGTTTTTATGATTTTGGTGTGTTTAATAAACCTATAAGTTTCTAAGCATTGTCTTGTGTGATCACACATTCGGTCCTACCGAATATATACCTGCATGCAGTGTGGGGACACCAGTGCACGGTATCGTGACATCCAGGTTGCCCTTGCGTGGTTTTAACTGCTAGCGCATTCCTGCTGCTCTGTGTATCCTGATTCCGTGTATGACCCTGCATTGGCTGATGTTCTCCTCTGGTTCCTGTTCCTGACGACGCTGAACTCCGTGTTCCGGACCTGGCTTGTACGACTATCCACTCTGGCTCCTGACCTTGGCTTGTTCCTGTTTATGATTTTTCCTTGTTCCTGTTTACATTTTTCTGAAATAAATATTTTAACTAGCACCTCATGCTTGTCTGGTTTTCAATGTGCTCTGACATTAAGGTGTGGAACGGATCTGGAGCCCAGGCCCTCCTACTGCTGCATGCAGCAATGTAATTACTTTACTGCTCATCTAACAAAACTACAGAGGGACAGCTAAATAATACAAAAAAAAAAACAGTTGCTAAAGGGGAAGTACAGTGTATTGTTAATGAACACTTATTTTGCTATTATTATTACAGGTTTTTGCCTCCAGGTAATGTATGATAGGACGCAGATTTGTAACTACTAGAGGTAGGGAGAAGATCAGACACCAGCAAAATTCTAGTGAACTAAGATATCAACCACACATAGAGTGCAGCTGACTCATAGACTTGCATTGTGAGAAGGTGTAGTGAAGTACAACCATTCCAGGAAAGCTGGAAGCAGATTCTGTATATGTAATCAGCAGTAATGATGGTCCACATGTGTATGTATATACAGTATCTCACAGAAGTGAGTACACCCCTCACATTTTTTGAAATATTTTATTATATCATTTTATGTGACGACACAAAAGAAATGACACTTTGCTACAATGTAAAGTAGTGAGTGTACAGCTTGTATATAAGTGTGTGTTTGCTGTCCCCTCAAAATAACTCAACACACAACCATTAATGTCTATACCGCTGGCAACAAAATTGTCCAAATTGGGCCCAAAGTGTCAATATTTTGTGTGGCCATCATTATTTTCCAGCACTGCCTTAACCCTCTTGGGCATGGAGTTCACCAGAGCTTCACAGGTTGCCACTGGAGTCCTCTTCCACTTCTTTACCCTCACTTCTTTAGCAAGGCAGTGGTCGTCTTGGAGGTGTGTTTGGGGTTGTTATCATGTTGGAATACTGCCCTGCGGCCCAGTTTCTGAAGGGAGGGGATCATGCTCTGCTTCAGTTTGTCACAGTACATGTTGGCATTCATGGTTCCCTCAATGAACTGTAGCTCCCCAGTGCCGGCATGCATGAGGGGAGGGTTGGATAGTTGTGTTATCAATCACAACTGAAATGTTGGGGGAAGGTGCACGGGGTGGAGGAAATATCATGAGCTCAGTTTTTGAAAGGTTGAGTTTTAAGAAGTGTTGTGACATCCAGACTGATATTTCATTTAGTAGATTAGTGACACGCAAGGATACTGAGGGGAGAGTTGTGGGTGGAAAGATAAATTTGAGTGTCATCCGCATAGAGATGGTATTGGAAGCCATGTGAGGTTATTAGTTGACCAAGGGAGGAGGTGTAGATGGAGAAGAGGAGGGGTCCAAGGACAGAGCCTTGGGGGACCCCTACAGAAAGAGGAAGAGGAGGGGAGGAGTTAGAATTGTAGGTGACACTGAAGGAGCGCGTAGATAAGTAGGATGAGAACCATGAGAGAGCAGAGTCTTGTAGGCCAAGCGAGTGGAGTTTTTTGAGGAGCAGTGGGGGGGTAAACAGTGTCAAAAGCTGCAGAGAGGTCTAATAGCAAGAGTAAGGAATAGTGGCCGTTGTTTTTAGCGGTTATTAGGTCATTGGTGAGTTTTAGGAGGGCGGTTTCAGTGGAGTGTTTGGGGCGAAAGCCGGACTGAAAGGGGTCCAAAAGGTTGTTATTAGCGAGGTGGCAACTCAGGCGGTTGTAGATGAGGCGTTCTAGTAGTTTAGAGGTGAATGGGAGTAAGGAGATAGGTCTGAAATTATTGAGGTTGGTAGGGTCCAGTGAAGGTTTTTTGGGTATTGGGGTGACTAGTGCATGTTTGAGTGGGGTAGGAAAGATTCCAGTAGAGAGGGAAAGATTGAAAATGTGGGTAAGAGAGTCTAGGATAGAGCAAGAGGGTGACCGAAGTAGTTTTGAGGGAACAGGGTCCAGGGGGCAAGTGGTGAGGTGGGTGTCAGAGAGAAGCTTAGTAACCTCCTCTGTGGTGACAGGGTCAAAAGAGGAAAGTAACAAGTGTGATGGAGGATCAGGTACTATAATAAAAGGAGCAGTTGATTGGACAGTGGCGATCTGATCTTGAATGGTATCTATTTTGTTTTTGAAATGAATGGCAATGTCCTGGGCAGTGAGTGAGTTAGTGGGTGGTGGTGGTGGAGGACATAGTAGAGACTTGAAGGTAGAAAAGAGTTGACGAGGTCTGGATGAGAGTGTGTTAATGAGAGTGACAAAATAAGTTTGTTTGGCAGCACGGAGGGAGGAGTTATATTTTATCAGGGCAGCTTTGTACAGGGTAAAGTCTTGCAGAGACCTAGTTCTCCGCCACAGTCGCTCAAGAGCGCGGCTTTGTCTTTTTTGATGTTTGGTAACTTCAGTTTGCCACGGTTGTAGCGGGCGTGGTCTAAGTCTGCGTGTTGTGAGGGGAGCCAAGGTGTCTAGGGAGGATGAGAGTGAGTTGTTAAAAACAGAAGTAGTCAGGGCAGGAGAGGGGTGAGATTTTGTCAGAGGGAGTCAGTAGCAGAGTGGAGAAGAGAAAGGTCGAGGTGGTGGAGGTTTCTCTGGGTGACAGTGTGCCTTGTAGGGGGAGTCAGTGTTGGGGACAGGGTGATTGTGAAACTGACCAGGTTCTGGTCTGAGCGTGGGAAAGGGGTGTTGTAGAGGTTGCATTGTACACAAAAACAAGGTTTTTAAACCATTAGCACACTTTGATAAGGTTATGTATATCAGGATGACCTCTATTAACTATTCAAACAAGATTAGAATGGCTACACATTCCTTTGAATGCTGCTTTTGGTGGTAATAAGGGTCACAGCCTCCACATCATTGACAGTACATTCCCTTCAAGATGCACTTTAATTTTAAATTTACAATTTAAATGTAGAACTAGTTTTTGTGTCTGATAACCTGGGTGACCATGAAGCAGTGGTAGGATCATACTCTGTCAGTTTTAATTGGTATACATGCAGTCCCCGTGTTACGGACGTCCGACTTACGGACAATCCGTACTTACGAACCAGGGTCCACAGTTCTTCTAAATGTACTGGCAGCTGCCGGTACATTTAGGAGAACTGTGGCTGCAGCAGCCTGTGTCCCTTCAAATCCCTGCTGCTCTCCGCGCCTGTGTTGGCAGAGGCAGAGGGGACACAGACCGCTGCATTCCTCTGCTGCCCCCTTACCTGATGTCCCGGCGTCCTCTTCTGCCCATCCGTCGGCTTCCCCGGTCCGGGCGATCCTCTGCTCTCCTGGTACGGACGTGGCTCCTCTGCCCCGCCCCCCTGCCTCCTCTTCATTGCAGGCTGGGAGCCATACCCAGCCTGCTATTTGATATTGTAAATTGCAATAGCAATCTGGCTATTGCACCCACCCACTGCCTGCTGTCAATCAGCATGGGAGGACCTGATAGAGAACTTTCTCCTTCAGGCCCCTCCTCTGCTGTTTGAGAGCAGGTAGTGGGCAGATGCAACAGCCAGACTGCTATTGGCTATTGCAATTTGAAATATCCAATAGCAGGCTGGCTATTGCTCCCAGCATTAAAATAAAAAAACAATAAAAAAAGTTTTAAAAAATAAAATTAAAAAGACAAATAAAAAAAGTTAAATAAAAATGCAAACAAACAATGCAAACAGAAAAAAATAAAACATAGGCACACATTACAGTATTGTTTTATGTTAAAAAATCTGAGGGTTTAATGTCACTTTAAGTACAAACCTAAAGTCCCAATCTTGTATGTAACCCGGGGACTGCCTGTACCTTCATCACTGCATTAGTCATTCTGTGTTGTTGGGTTTATAATCCTGTTTATCTCACAGTATAATGGGTTATAAGATTACCAGCATAATCATAATGAATAGAAAAAAAGAAAAAATATGTGTTGGTCTGTCTGTGCCAAAACATTTGTTGCTTTATAATTCACATTGTGCTGCAGTGTCCAAGCAGATTTTATTATGTTTATATTATATTTTAAAAATGTAGGACCGCCTTGCAGGAACATTGCCAGCACTCCCTTGTTATATTTCAGTGTTTTATTTTAGTATCAAGTTGTCACGTAAAGGGCCCCCACAGCCAACATTTCTGAACCACGCTGGGACCCTTCTTTAACGCCAACTAGGGTTGCACAGATACCAAGTACAGTACTCGGTACGAGTACGAGTACATGTACCGATACTTTTGAGCTCCAAGACTACACTGGAGAAGAATTCAGAAGTTAGGAGTCAGCTGTCATTTGTAAGGAGCACACGGAGCTCCTGGGATTTGTACATCTCTGTTTTAATGTACGATTTTGTTTTTATAAATATAAATAAAGGGATGCACAGATACCAGTTTTGCGAGTACGAGTACTGGTACTTGCCGAGTACTTACAAGTATGAGTACTGATACATTTTTGTTTATTGTCATGTGACAGTTTTTCTAAAACAATACAGACTAATGATTTCAGGACAGTGGTGGAGCGTCAGAGCCCAGTCCCAGCTGCAACCGCTGCAACCCTGGTAGTTCTCATGAAAATGCCAAGTATCTGCACTGGTACTCAAAAAGTATCTGTGCATCCCTAACGCCAACAGTGACAAATCTAGCAAATATGTCTGACTTCATGAACATATACTGTATATAATACCAATTGTACATGGAACACTGCTTCTAAAATATTAAAACACATTTAGAAGGTTACTTACAGCAAACTGATTTTTGCATGCACATCTAAAAATGTAAAATATAATAATTGAAATGACTATATATTGCTTTTAGAGTGTTGTGGGACGCTATTAAACTTGGTTCTAGGAAAGAGCAAGCTGCAAGGGCAATAGAAACAGCAATAAGGCAGACTAACAGTTCATCTTGTCTATAAATTGCAGCTCCAGCCAGGCATCACCCTAAATATTCACTTGAAACATACGGTGTATAGGAATTGTGTTGCTTGCCAAAAGATTAGGTCCAATATCAAAGCTTGCGGAAAACAATTATTTTAAACACATTTGATATTCGAATGTGTTAACATCATCATGGGGAAGGGGGGGGGGAGTTGAGAGGAGAGAAATGTTGTATGTTTACGGGTACGGTTGAGAGTTGTGCAATGGTTAACACAACTAATTATAATTTATTTCAAGGCTAATATAAAACCAAGGCATGAGTTAAAAGAATATAGAAAAGGTAAAATTACAGATAGTTGCATAACATGTAATGTATATAACCTCGGTAGTATCATTTATTTGGCGCAGGGGTCTCAAATTCAATTCACTCGGAGGCTACTGGACACATTTCCCAATGGGGGCCGCTTGCCAAATTGCATACTTCGAAATAAAATGTGACTATATTTGGTACCAGTGTTAATGTCTGTGTGTGTTTATAATGTCAGTATATGTCTTTGTGATGGTTTGTGTACTGTCAGGATTTCTGTGAGTGATGTCAGTATGTGTGTTTAATGTTTCTGTGTGTGTCATATCAGTATGTATAGCTGTGTGCAGTGTCAATATATGTGGGTGTGTTTTTCCCTCATAGGTTTTAATTTTATTAATTGAGGACCAATAAATTCACACATTCATTTACACACAGAAATATACACACACACAGGAATATATACACACCCCACAACCAGAATTACAAACACTAAGATACACACAATAAGGTCCCATTCACACCTGTAAGTTTAGGTGTAATTAGGGATTCCTGCGTCAGGAACTTGTGTTTTCCTGCAGCAGGAATCCCTAATATGCCTTTTACAAGCAGCAGCTGTCATCCGTTTACTGCATGTAATGGTATGTTATGATTACATGCGGTTAGGAATCAATCATTATCCAGGAACTGAGCGCTGGGTGTTTCAGCTATGCGGTCTGCATGCAACAGAGATGCAGACCGTGTAGCTGCTCCTGCAAGTCAGGTACGCGGTCCGTGACTGCATGCCTGACTTGTCAACTGGCTGCTGGCCACATAGTACTGCTTCGTGGGCTGCAATTGGCCCGTGGGCTGGTACTGTGAGACCCCTGATTTAGAGTCTAGGATTATAGGATTTGTTTAGGGAGTGTAGTCTTTTGAAGGTTACGGCAGAAACAAGAGAAGCCACTAAACTAGATAGGCATTTAGAGGTGTTCTTAGATGGGTCTTACGGAGCTTGGTTTTTAAAATGCAGCTCAATCGCTATGAACTACAATATAGGACCAAGCTGTCTGAGCTTGTCTGGGCCTGTTTTGGTCAGAGGCCACGAGGGTCTTCATTGTCATTATGTTTGACAATATTTTTAAAACAGTATTAAACATGCATTGATGGGGGGTGAACTCTCTGCATAATGTGCATGTATTTGCAGATTATGGCACACCTTACTTCCTACTGGGCTGTCCTCCAGTTATAACGGGTCCAGGAACCTGTCAGTGCTATGTCCTCCACCACCAGTATCTTCGCAGGTGCTTCTTTCACTGGGTGGCCACTAATAATGTAACACCACTAATAATGTATTACATTGTCCTCGGCTCTATTTTTGGCATGCCCCGTGCAATCTTCAGCAAACACAAAAAATGTATTTGGAGGGAGGGAAAATTTTGTTTTTGGCAAGAGAGACTTTGCTTGTCTCTTTTAGTTTAGTTCAGCAGTAAGACCTGTGCTCATTCCGTCAAGGATTGATGTCTAGAGATCGCTACCTTAGCTGCTAATAGGAAGTGACATTGGCTTCCTTTTTTAGTTTAGCCATACTTATGACGACCTCCAGCAGTTCTACTCTCCCGATGGAGAGGAACCAGTGGGTAATCTTTTGAAAGAACGGCCGCACAGCTTTGGCCAGGACCATTTCGTGAAGATTGCTGGAAATGGGACAGAAGTAATAGTGAATCAGATTTGCTGCATTTGGGGAGGCGGGGCATACCACAAAGGACAACTTAAACCAAATGTAGTTGTCCTTAGAGGAGGTTAGCAATGGTGGCCCACTATTTCTGTCATGTTTTGTACTTTAATGATCGTTGAAATAGTCTCAGTAAATATTAAGCTGGCCATACAAGTGGCTATTTGTTTGAGCAATTGAACTCTCAAACCCATTTTTTGTCACCATTGCAAAGAAATCAAAGACATTAACAGGGTTATTCACAAAAGGGTGAAGAGTTTGGAGAAGGCAGGAGAGGAGAACAATGTAGGACAACATAGCTGATTTGGAAAAATTCTCCAATCCAGCTCACTTTCCCATTTAGCTATGTTGTCCTAGATTGTTCACTTCTCCTGCCTTCTCCAAACTCTTCACCCTTTTGTAAATAACCCTGTAAATAGTGGTTTCAATCAACCGCAATGTAATCAAACTAATTTTCAGTATGTTGGGCATCATGCCTCCGTGTATACCGTTTCCTTTAAGTAAATATTTAATGTGAATCTGTTGCAAAGTTTACTTGGGGATCCTGCCAGTAACAGCAATTCATGTTGTAAGCAGACAGTACAAAGCCAGTTGATAAATAGTGTGCACTGCGCTACTGCTCATAAACATGCATAAACCTCCAAACAATGTGTACATTTTCATAAACATACATTTTCAAACATAATAATAATCAATATGACAATATTCAATAATAGTAAATCAGTATAAAGTGCTTTTGTGCAAAATCCACAATGTGACAATGATCCTCTGAAATAAAGTGTTCCAGACTCCCGATGTGTTAAAGTAACTGAAAACACACTCACCAGAGATACATGACCATATAACTCAATTGTCAATAAACGTAATTGTGGTGAGTGTCTTTCATAGATGGGATATTCACTCTTCTGATTAAACAAATACTCCTTTTTGTATTACTAAACTCTATTTCTTAGTATGTTTGGCACCATGCCTCGCCGTATACAGTTTCCTTAATTAAATTTTTCTTTGTGAGTCTTTTGCAAAGTTTCTTACCTGGAGAGTAAGGTAAGAAACTTTGCAAAAGACTCACAAAGAAAAATGTACTTAAGGAAACTGTATACGGCGAGGCATGGTGCCAAACATACTAAGAAATAGAGTTTGGGTTTATTTATTACAGGAATTTATAGTTTGCTGACAATATACACAGTGCACATTTACATCAGTCCCTGTATTCAAGGAGCTTACAATCTAAGGTCCCTATCTCACATACATTCAGAGCCAATTTACACAGAAGCAAATTAACCTACCAGCATGGAGTGGGAGGAAACCGGAGAACCCAGAGAAAACCCAAGCAAGTACAGGGAGAACCTTCTGCAGATAGTGTACTGCCCAGGATATGAATCGGGGACCCCCAGTACTCCAAGGCAGAAGTGCTAATCACTAAGCCACTGTGCTGCACACAGTTTAAGTTATGGAAAGGTCCCTTTAAAAACACTGCAATGTTTTATGGATAGTTTTAGCAGTTCATTGACTGGTTTCACTTACTGCTAAGATTTGCTCTTTAAAGTAAAGAAGTGAGATTTTCTCCTACATGTCAAATGAAATTAAGCTGTTAACTTTGTTGTTTAAGGGTTAATAGTACATGAAAATATAACAGAATATTTTCCCTGCAGGGTCGATGATGCTTATTTTGCTGTACATTACAAGCTTTGTTCTTTGTGCCAGTGGACAACCATTGAACAATAAACTGAAAGGAGATCACCAGAACATAAGGTATGTCTGTAGCATACCAGGATTACCAGGGCCTCCGGGATCCCCTGGGGCAAATGGATTAGTTGGGCCACATGGACGGATTGGCCTTCCAGGAAGAGATGGGAGAGATGGCAGGAAAGGAGAAAAGGGTGAAAAGGGCACCGCAGGTAAAACACATCTGCTTGTTGTTGCTGATATAATATCAGGGGGAATTGTATAAATATTGAAATATTGCAAGGAGTAACAGCACACATAGAGGCTGGTTTACAAAAGGCAAATAGGCTGTTTACTTTGCAAGGACATTTGCATGGGAATTTTCCCTTAGCTTAGTGAATGTGGCGAAAATTCACTTTGCAAGGAATGCCCAATCACAAGCAGGGAAAATAAAAACAACAGTATTTTTCTTGTACATGATTGAATGCCAGAAGTCAGCAGAGTTTCACCTTATTCACTAAGCTAATGGAAAATTCCCTTACAAGGTGAACAGCCTATCTTCCTTTAGTAAATCAACCCGATAGGCTTAGTTCACCAGGCTTTACACAAGGAAAATAAGCTTTTTTTAGCCATTTGACCGCAATTTTCAAATTTCAGGCTACTGAAAATAACTCACTTTTTTAGAACCAAGGATTCTAAAGCTGGCATATTAGTAAATATTTCTCTTTACGAGTGAGAAATCACTCAATTCCCCTGGATGAAATTCAAGCTGTGTATGGCGAACTTAATCCTGGTGTTTTAGCTTTGTGAATTGAGCCTAATACATGATTGTATTTAGTGTATTTTATTATTTCTTAGGCCCTGTTGTTGGTATATTGTGAGCTGACATTTCACAGGTTGCCTTGGTCACTGTGTCGAGATGCTACTTTGTGCCATTTAAGCAATGCATTGAACAATGTAGACAATAGTACACAAAATACTGGAATCCATAGTGTTTGATGACATTTCCATTAACTGAAATCATTGCAGTAATAAATACATTTTGCTTGGCTGTTATACTTTTCATATTACTATTTTCCCAAACTGGCCATACACAGATTGAATTTAGGCTGTTTCCTGCTGAATTGGCATTTACCAGCACCAGTGACTGTAAACAATCAGGATACAATGGCAACAGGGTAGATTTCCCCTTCTATGCTCTTCATCGTTAAAGGGGGAATCAAGAAAAATCTTAAAAGCGTATTTCCACTTTTGCAGTTAAATTTGAGAAAACCCCTCCAATGTTCGTTATGTGTTCCCATTCTGTGGTCTTCCTACCCCTAATATTATCCCAATTACTGACTTACTATACTTTGTTCTGCAATTGTGTCTCTGTTTGGAAGCAGCCATCTTGCTAAAGGCAGGGCTTTGATTCCTCATGTCAGAGCCTCCAGGAAGGAGAGTGTCAGAAATGAAGCAGGGACCTCATAAAATCTCACACCAAATCTCCTGTGAATAGCAGTCAGAGACAGCAGTGCCTTAGATCTCATATTGCAGATGTACGGCTATGAAGGTACTCACTAGAAGTACCTAGGCCTAGGTACCCCCACATACCAGAAAATGCACTGCTATTTTTCAGGAGGAATTTGGGGTAAAGGGTACATTTTTCAAGGTACTGCTTGGGCTCAATTAATATTGTTCAGTTTTATAAATTCAGGTTCCCTTTAAGGCTGGATTAAAAGACTTGGAGGGCTGGTGATTGCCTATTGGCATACAGAAGAGGAAATAGAGAGACAAGTGAGACATGGTGACCTGTGAAGAAGAGAGGTTTGTAGGGGAAGTGAATGTTCCAGTTTACTGTATACATAGAGCCTAAATAGAAGATAAAAGGTTCAGAGCCTTTGGGGTTTTATAGGAAAACTATAGGGAGGCATTGCAGAGATGGCTAGAGTGCTAATAGAACAGGAACATACAAGTCCAGCGGCAGCATCTATAACAGGTTGAAGGAGGGTTAGTCTATTTAGTGGATGCTAATTTATATGTATTGCAAAATTGCTACCAAAATTATGATCTCCCTCCTAAAAACATTTAAAGCCTAACCAATTTTTTTAAACCAAAGAAGAATAGGAAAGGGAAATATAGGAAAGAATAAAAATGTACTTCCTCATGAGTCCCTGTACAAGAAATGGGGGTGGATGATGAGAAGGCACAACAAATCGTAAAAAAAAAATCTAATCCCACCTCACTCTACTAAAAAGGTTTTTTTGTTTATGTCTGTGCCCCAGTTTAGAGAGATTTACATTACTTCCTGACTTCCATGACCTTTTATGTAATCACAGGAAGTAAGAGTAATTTTCCAATAAGGGACAGTTCTAACCCTTCAACGTTCTATCCAAAACATTTAGGATGGAGATGGACTTTAACAATAATCATGTGATCATAGAGTTTACAAAAACTGTATTATCCTTGGATCATTATTAATAACCATCAGGCATGTCATCTTTAATCTGGTACATCATGAACATGTTTCTTTTTCCATAATTAGAAGCCATTCATTTCTGTTTTATATATTTAAGCGTCAGTTGCTATTTATGAATTGGTAAATCCATTATTAATGACAATTCTGACATTTATATTAAAGGTTTCCGAGGAAAAACTGGACCACTGGGACCTATTGGTGAGAAAGGAGATCAAGGAGAGACTGGTAAAAAAGGGCCAATTGGTTCACTTGGAGACATAGGGGGAATTGGGCATGATGGACCTGCTGGACCCAAGGGTGATAAAGGCTCACGGGGAGATACAGGAGAACCTGGTGTGTGCAAGTGTGGAAATATTGTGCTTAAATCTGCTTTTTCAGTTGGGATCACAACCAGCTACCCACAAGAAAGACTTCCAATCGTATTCAACAAAATAATATTTAATGAGGGAGAGCACTACAACCCATCCACTGGGAAATTTATTTGTGCCATCCCTGGAATTTATTATTTCTCTTATGACATCACTCTTGCAAACAAGCACCTGGCCATCAGCCTTGTACAAAACGGAGAGTACAAAATAAAGACATTTGATGCCAACACGGGAAATCATGATGTTGCCTCGGGCTCAACACTTCTTTACCTAAAGCCAGAAGATGAAGTCTGGCTTGAGATTTTTTTTACAGATCAGAATGGTTTGTTCTCAGACCCCAGCTGGGCAGACAGTTTGTTTTCCGGATTTCTTTTATATGCAGATACTGATTATCTGAATGCCTTGTCTGATGATTATGACTTATGATGCAGCTTTAATTCTGAACACAGTTCTGACTTTATCATGAAACTTGGGTGCAAGCCAGATCCTGTTAAAATGTCTATGGACATTGCTAGAAGGCTACCGTCCACCTCAGTTCCTTTAAAACGAACATGTAGGAATCGCCATTGCCAACTGTTTTCAAACGCTGACATTTCCCTAGTTGTCATTGTAAAACAAGTATGCTGCCAGTAAAGTCAGAAATTTTACCTCCATACCTGTTTCAGATCAGTGACTTACTAGGACATAAAGCCAAATGATAAGGATATAAACAAGGGAAATTAAACCTTTTAGTAGTAATTTAATTTTCAAATAGAAAAAGTTGAAATTGGCAGTCAGCAGCAATGACAGGCTCTGAATGTGGGCAACTTAATTATTGGACGATAAGTTTAGCTAGCTAAGTTTAGAGAGCTCCCAGGAAATCAAGTGCAGAACAAACTATTAAAGGGTTTTATACATGTTAAAGTTGCCACTGTTATAAGACACCGAGCTGACCAATCTCAGCTGAAGAATTGACTGGTTGGGTTTTCCCAGCCAAAATAGGCATACATATTTACCTATGTGGATTCACAGCTGGCCCATTGCCTAGCCATCTAGAACTGGATAGCACCTGTGTGGAGAACATTGCAGCAGGTTTGATTACCCAGAATGTGGGTTGTGTAGGGAGTGGCCTAACCATAGATATTTGGTGGCACTTCTGCATTTGAGGTCATTACTTTCTTCAACATAAAATCCCATCCATTTATGAAGGTACACTATGGAACATATTTACAGGGTTATTCACAAAAGGGTGAAGAGTTTGGAGAAGGCAGGAGAAGTGAACAATCTAGGCCAACATAGTTGATTTGGTAAAATTCTCCAATTCAGCTCACTTTCCAGTTCAGCTACTTTGGCCTAGATTGTTCACTTCTCCCGCCTTCTCCAAACTCTTCACCCTTAGTGAATAACCCTGTTAATAAAACAGTGTCAGGAGCCAACCTGATGAGGAGAGTATAGTAATGTATACCATCCAGATTTTGTTTTACTTTAGTTTAAGAGATTAACTTTGATTAGTTGAGATAAATACTGCTTGAATTACTGATAAAGCCTACTGATCATTTTAAAGTCAACCAATAAAGTCATCTGAAGTACATAATGTATTTTTACCTTGTGGTGCCTGCTAGTATATATGTTTGTGTTTATATGAATTCCTTTGTACTTGGGAAGGACAAGGCTTAGGCTGTATACAGGACCTTCTTTCTCCCCAAGTCAAGGACAAGCCTTACCTTCTGCTGGTCCTAAGCTCTGCCTCCGTCATTCGACTGTCAAGTGAGAAATTCTCAGTGGCCAGTTAAGGATCTGTTGAATGAAAGTGGGAAGCTTAGTGCCAGTAGGGTGTGTGGACTTAATGAACTGGAGAAACATATTGTGCCTGGTTCTTGGATCCAGTGTTCTTCTCAGGTACTAACTTGGGCCAATAGTAAGGGCAGGAGGAGATGGGGACAGAGCAGTCGGTACTTGCTCTGTAACTTTTAAGGGGTGCTATGCAGTGGAATCAGATGCAATGAGCTGACACATGGAAGTGTCGGCTATTTATAGGAAATATGAATATAAGTCAAAAGTCCCCCAACAGGTTTGCTTTCATTTGCCGACATGAGATGCCAATCTCTAAGTTAAACAGCTTCTGCTGTCACTACTTATCTCTTCCCATATTCCTTCTCCATTGACATAGCAGAACCATATGTTTTTGTTCTCTGTTTACCTTCTTCTATCATCTGTTTAAGCTTCTAGTGGGCTTAACTGACTAAAAAAGGGTGATGGTTTACAACTCTCATTAGAATTAGCATCACAATAATGGGTTTATTAACATTTTTCAGCACGTAGAAGCATATTGATGGAAAGTAGCAAAAACCTTTTGTTTTTGTATTTTTTTATCTTCATGGACTGTATATCTAAACTCAAAACATCTTTTTTTTTTTGCATAGAGTAGGGAATTGGTTAAAACCACTGTCAGGTTTTGTTTTCTTTCTTGCCATCTGTGTTTCCCTTGGGGCAATTTTCCTTCGCTTTCTGTACTGTAGACAGGAAACGAGAGAATATCTTTCCAATGTGAAATCCCCTCTCAGACAGTTGTCACAGGAACAAGTGTTCCCATTGGAAGGTTTCCCCTCTATTCCTGTTCTGGTGGCACTCACAATTTTGGATATATTCTCACCTTCATTTTCAACAATCAGGACAATTAGATGAGGGTGATTCTTCATAACAGGGGCAGAGAAAGCAAAACAAATCTGACAGTGGCTCTAACCCCTCTTCACTCCAGGTTTTGCCTTTAGTTATTTTGTAACTTTTATGCATTTTCTACTTCAATTCGTATGCTTCAATTGTCCATGTTGTTTATATCACTTGCAATCACTTTACATGCGTTCCCTACAAAATAAATCAATACAAAACACAAAAATTCCCCAGCCTCAACCTGCCAGCCAGCCTGCAACCAAACAAGTAGCCCTGTCAACAGTATGCGTTAAAATCAGAGCTGGCTGGCAGGTTGAGGCTGGGGAATTTTTGTGTTTTGTATTGTTGTAAGCCTTCCCAATGTGCGCCCTGCTATAAAGGCCGGTTATAGATTCATGCATGTACCATTTTTTCTAGTTTCCCTACAAAATAAATGACACAAAATGCATGTACTTTCTTCTTCATATGACACAGGTAAAGACTTGTACACTGAAGCATAAAGTTGTTAACCCTGTGAATGGCACCATTTTGGCTATCTTTAACATAGGCTGATCAGGCACCTCCGATCTCCATGTTTTCAGGATGCTGTCCGTGGATAAAAAGGGTCCCCAAATGAGTTTGGGGCTGCATATGGGCTCCAACTCTGCTGATGCAGCAATAGAAGAAGTAAACTTAAGTACAGAGGGTGGAGGGGGCTGGGCTGAGAGTTGATTACATTCTAGGAGAGAGGAGGAGAGTAGACTGCGGTGAGGTGGATCTCCCAAGATGCAGCTCAGAGGTTAGAGCCCTCTTACTCTTCTTGTGAACATTGTGGTGCCTGGACAGAGCTCACCAGGGCCCCTCAATGGGACCCATTCATCCTCAACCCACCCAAACTCACCCTGTGGCCCCTAAGCCTCCCTTACAGCATCATGTAACCTGTCCTTCCACTCTTTCTCCTGTAGCCCCTAAGCAGAGTCACAGGGGTCCCTCACTAGAAACCTTCAGCCTCTAGGTATTTTAGGGTCCCTCTCTGTGCAATGCTTTATTAACATCTACCTTCCTCTTCTTCTCCTTGGGTCCCTGAGCACAGCTCCCCCTGGGGCTTCCACACCAACCTCCTGCCTTCCCTCGTCTACTCTGTGGCCCCTGAGCAGAGTCACCCTAGGGCCTTTTATTGGAGATTGAGGCCAGGGGACTCATTAACCCCTTCTACGCTTTGGGCCTTGGCTTCAGCTGTCCTGGGGTATGCCTGCAAATTGCAGGGGCTTATTTTACTGCCACACAAGTCATACACCGTGAAGCAACCGCCCCCCCCCCTTTTTGCCACACCTCTATGTGTCCAGCGGGTGGTGAACTACATATTTTTATTATTGATAACACTCAAGGCATCCCTCCCAGCTTTGCATGCATTTCTTGATGCCTATTATTTGAAATGTTGTTTTTTTTGTCTTTATACCTTGAACATCTACCTCTTGATTCAAAAGTTTCTGCAAGGGAAGTTAAAAATTATGTGTGATTTTGTGGGGGAGACTACAAATGGGGGCGTGGTTTTTTTTAGGGGGTGCTTATAAGGGAGGATGGTCAGTAGGGTTGCCCCCGAATTTAACTTTGAAATCCTGGTCATGTTACTTTACTCCTGATTAATTTCATCACCATTTAGTAGCTTCCTAAAAGAATATCCTATACTTGTCAGCGCCATCTAGGGGTGCTAGTGCTGTGTGAGCAACATCTGCCCGGTGTACAGTTTTTATAATGAACTATTATGCGTCTCTGTTTCAATGTACTTGCTTTTACGTACATTTTACATGCATTTTGGGCATAACAAAAACAACAAAAATGCATGCAAGATTATTTTAGTGCACAGCATATTACCGCAGGTGTGTGCTGTTAATATGAATGAAGCCGAACAATCTATTCATATTATATACCAACATGCCTATACGGAACACAATTTGTGATATTTCTTTTGACAGATAAAATGTGAAGCAAATTATGACTGTGTGCGGGGATGGTGTGTGAGAGGGGGTAACACACAGGGCAATATAGGGGTTGAATACATTTAGTGTAGGTGTCCTGCCGGGACTGATGCTGAAGTTCTTGAATGGATTGGTTAGGTAGGCCCTTGAATTACACAGTTGTACAATCAGATAGTAATATGTGTGGTCACTTTTAATTCTGCTATTAGAGGGAATGGGAGCCCAACGCAATGTTGACTGAACCTGCAATATCCCCGTAACTGAACCACATGAGCATTTTCAGCTGCGATAGGGAATTTATTTGTGCAGATGCTGTTGAATATCCTAACTGATGATTCATGATGTAAAATAAAGACATTTTATTTTTATTTAATCCTGACAAGTTGTTAAATCTGTTTCTTGTATAATAAAACACCTTCCTCACCATTCACCTTCCTTTTCATCCAAGAGTTACATTATACAATGGTATATATGGTCATCTTTCCATTTGGAAACATGGGAACGTTGAAGCAGCTGAAAAAAAATGGCATATATTTGTACTGCCATTTCTTAAATGCAGCTTTGCTTTTCAGTCTGAAAGAAAGTGTTTTGTTTCGGCCTGGACACAAATTTACCAAAATCTTATCACACCAGAAGTGGATAGTCGGTGGATTGTTCCTCCAAATGTTGTCCTACACCCAGGATTTTGATTAAATGTTTTTGTTTAGAACATGTCTCTTGAAATGGCCCAAAAGTGAGTTCAGAAAAGTGAAGCAATGACACGTGGTCATAGCAAGCACTGGGCCATTTTCTGGGACCTAAATGCCTGCTTCATAGCACTGGTATCTTTTGTTCTGCAGGGCTTACAGTTACAAACATAAAAAAGATATAGCAGACACAGCCTGTATTTTAGAATTTAGATCATCTTTAGAGCCCAACTCCAGCCACACCTTTTTCTTATGTAATCTGAAATGAGAGTGTTAGAATTAGACCTGTATAATTTATATTGCTGTTTTTGACTCTGCGAGGGAGATTTTCTTTCACTACACGTGACAGCAGGAGGCTAGTGGAACAGAAAGGTACAGACAACAATAAGAACCAGACAGAGGCATGGACAGCAATAAGAACCAGACAGAGAGACGTGAACAGCGATAAGAAGCCAACAGAGGCACGGACAGCGATCAGAACCCAACAGAGGCGCAGACAGTGATAAGAAGCCAACAGAGGCATGTACAATGATAAGAAGCCAACAGAGGCACAGACAGCAATAAGAACCCAACAGAGACATGAACAGCGATAAGAACCCAACAGAGGCACGCACAGTGACAAGAACCCAACAGAGACAAGAACAATGATAAGAAGCCAAAAGAGGCATGAACAATGATAATAAGCCAACAGAGGCACAGACAGCAATAAGAACCCAACAGAGACATGAACAGCGATAAGAACCCAACAGAGGCACGGACAGTGATAAGAACCCAACTGAGATAAGAACAATGATAAGAAGCCAACAGAGGCATTGACAGCAATAAGAACCCAACAGAGGCACGGACATCAATAAGAACCTGTAACATACTCACCCCTCCGCCGATTCCGGCATCTCCAGGAGCTCCGTCAGAGTTCCAGTGATGTCACGGAGATCAACGTCACCTCTTCCTCTCCTTAAGCTGGCGGAACCACTTGCCTGGCATTCGTGCAAGGTGTCTGACACCAGGCAAGTACCTCAGTGGCAGATCCGAGAGGACCAGGCTATTGGGCCGGACAGAGCCCCCTCCTCAGCGGCCATCCCTGCCACTCACCTTGCACGAACGCCAGGCAAGTGGTTCCGTCGGCTTAAGGAGAGGAAGAGGGAGGAGCCCGGTGACGTCAATCTCCGTGACGTCACTGGAACTCCGACAGAGCGGAGGGGTGAGTATGTTACAGAACCCAACAAAGGCACAGACAGAAATATGGACCCAACAAAGCCATGGACAGCACTAAGAACCCAACAGAGGCATGAATAGCACTAAGAACCCAACAGAGGCAAGAACAGCAATAAGAACTGAACAAAGCCACAGGCAGCAATAACAACCCAACAGAGACACAGACAGCAAAAAGAATCCAACAGAGGCACAGGCAGCAATAAGAACCCAATAGAAGCACAGACAGCAATATGAACCCAGCAAAGCCATGGACAGCAATAAGAACCCAACAGAGGCACAGACAGCAATAGAAACCCCAACAGAGGTTCTTACAGTTCTCCAGTTTTTGTTGCTGTTCCTTTTGGAAGGATTTTGCCAACTTCGAGCACCTCTGACAGATATTATAACCCTTCACCACTGTATCCAAAACATAAAAAAGTTTGTCAAGAGTTGGTCTTTAAATTTTGAGGATTCTTTACATTAAAGTCTGTAAAGTAGCTGATCTACCTGAGTAGAGGAACAATTTAGTTTGTTGGTGTCCTTGTCCGCATGTGGACATGCATATAAAGCAAATCAGCCCAAATTTGTAGACATGGCCCACATTCCAAATTTCCAATAATTCGATTGGCACAACTGTCAATTAAGTACTGCTGCAATATTTAAGTACAGTATACTTCAGGAGTTCCTAACAGAGCACACAGACAGACCAGCCTTGGATAATGCGAGTGTTGTCAGGCTGCCAGCTTTTGCCTTTTCATTTTATTTGTGTATTTCTTATAAACCTCCATTAATATATATATAGTATATATTTCTATAGCTCTGAGGAAGGGGGTGCCCTATATTCTCTGAAACACATTGGATTGTCAGATGAAAGTAATAGTCCTTTTGGAACCTTGAACCTTATTGTGGTGCTCCTACTTCTTCTCCACCCCTTGGATTCCCCCTCAAGATACCTTTTGAAGGTCCATGTCTGTTTTCAGAGTTGCTCGGCTACAGTCACTGCATAATACACTATCGGCTTGATATCATTTTCCTGCTGCCAGTAGTTTCTTTTAGATCCAGTGCCTCAGACTTGCATTTGCTATTTTTCTAATGACAGGTTCCTTTGAAAGCCACTATAGAAATTGCCATATAGAAGCCTAAAAAACTACAACTATAACAATAGTATAAACACAAAATAAATAACTACTACGGTTCAGGAACAACATTTTAAGATCTGTAAAAAGTGCAGTCAACAACTTATGTTTCTCTGCTGTATAAAGACAATCATTATATTCTTTGCAATTTGTGATTAAAAAAAAAATCAAAAAGAAAACATTTATTAAAATAATAGCTTCATAATGTCCAGTTTCCTAAACCTAAGGGAGACGACTGTAATTCTACTCAACAGAACATTGGCAGGCATTGTTTTAATTTATTTTATTTCAATTATGCCAAAATATTTCTGGGTAAAAATTCAACAGATTCAATAAGCAACGGTTTCAAATTAAATACGCCTACAACTTTGTAATGTTTAATCTACACCAAATGGACAATAAGAGAACACTTGTTTTTGGAACTGATCAGCAGTCGCACCAAGTTATGAAAGCCTCTTTGCAATGACTTGGATCCCACCTGACATGATGGAACAACAGACTAAATAGTAAAGGTACAAAACAATTGCTCCGCAACTCCTGGTGCTGGTACTGAGCCAAAACCCACTCAACTCAAGGGTATAACCTTCCGCACATACTACGTGACCCTCCAGCTGCGGTGCAACTACAAATCCCATTAGGCATTGCAATACTCTGACAGCCACAGGCATGCCTTCTTGGGGCAGTTGCATGATGGGATTTATGTTGGAACTTCTTGTACAGCCTCACAGAGAAACACAAGCACACAGTCTGATATGCATGCTGCACATGGCTTGAAAAAAGGAAGAAAGCCACAGCTTTATACTCTACCTTATCCAATACAACAGAGTATACACCATAGATAACAGAACTTATAAACACTGGCATCTAGTGACCGAAAATGTATACTGCAGGAGTTGTTGCTATAAACACAGTAATGTGTATTCTAATAATTTATAATTTATCTCTATCCCTGATTCCCTTTGCTTCAAGTGTCTCTCTGTTTAAATGCTAAGAGCTCAAGACATGAGTCTTGCATAAAGTGGAGTAATTGGAATTTGCCAACTACTGGCAGCAACTGAAACACTGTAAGCTTGAAACAGGACAATAGTGCAGATATAAAGATAAACCTTTAAAGAGATAATGTCATAAACAAAATTATTTGCCACAGTTAAGCATTGTAAAAAACATTTAAAACACTCTTTATTAGCACCCCTTTTGACTCTGATCTTTACTCTCCAGAGCTAGAGGAGCAATTATAATCCTCAACATCCAGCACTCATCGGGGTGTATTTATTAACAATTTGCAGAGCCATTTGCCCTGCGGATTTTCTTGTATAGTCGTTTTTTAGGGCAAGAATTTGCGTTATCAGCATATTTTCTTTCCATGTTACTAGAGGGTCCTCGACATTGTGGCCACTAGATAGAGCTGAGGAGTATAGTTGATACTTATTTCTTATAATCTTCAGCACCATCTAGGCCATAATGAGGTATTTTCCACATATTACATTCAACCTGCACAGACAGTATGCTAATAATATTATTTTTATCCTCCATTTATCCTTACCATCTTGTCTTGATTGATTGTAGTAATTCACAGGAGTGAGCTTGGAGTGGTGAGATTGTAGTCCATCACAGGAGTGAGCTAGGAGTGGTGAGATTGTAGTCCATCACAGGAGTGAGCTAGGAGTGGTGAGATTGTAGTCCATCCCAGGAGTGAGCTTGGAGCGGTGGCTACTTTACAACACACACAGGGAGCATGGAGTACCAAAGTAGCCACCCTCCAGAAGGAAGGACGGTGTCAGCACCAATTCAGAGATGATTTGAGGATCTACAGCCGAGTGATACATAAATAAGATACATTTTGTTAATAGTTAAGGTACTTGAATGCATTTTTAAGATTTAACTCCTGAGTTTAGTGTCACTTTAAGGATTATTGTGACATGTCATCAGAGTATAACAAGCATCCAGAATTATCAGAGCAGAGTCCATACACAGACTTGTGAAGGAGGGAAGGAAAGACACAAGTCTGATGAGTGAAATATAATTGTGTGAATAAAACATACACATGACAGTAAGAGGCGAATGGGAGAGTCCAGTACAGGCTTGCCAAGGGTTTATGTTCCTCTCCATTAGGAAACGATGTCAGACGTGCTGATGAAATAAAGGAAGATTATTGATTTATTCCTGCACTCCACAATCCAGAATGAATCATAACATGGCAAAACAATTATTTATGATATCAAATGATAAGAAACTAGCAACATGAGAACGTTTAGAAAGGGTGTGAACAACACACTTCTCAGCTGAAAATATTTATCCCCCCCTAATCATCTGCATGTGATGGTAGCGTGCGCTAAAACGCATGTATTAACACTCCTTAACAGAATGTAAAGCCCACACTGATTTCTCTGGAACACTCTGAGAAGAGAAATGTAACAAACAAGCAGGAAGAACACCAATAGAATGTGTAAGGCCAGAACTCAAGTCTTCTAGGTGTCCCACCCCACTCCTTACAAGAATAACCCCTTGGGTTGGGTGCTGAAATTACTTTTGCAGATGGCGCCGTTCTACTCAATATAGAAAACATGATGTCACCATCATAACAAACACTCGTGTCCAAACCAAATGTCTGTTCATTGACACATCTTGTAACATGTATGACGTTTCAGGGCCCTGCAGGGTCCTTTCTTCAGGCACAGTGTACAACTTCATACTCTGCCATAATGAAAGGAACTCTGCGTGGCCCTGAAACGCCGTACTTGTGACAAGATGCGTCAATAAACAGACATTTGCTTTGGAGACATGTCTTCGGTGTGCTGGTGACATCTTGTTTTCTATATTGCGTAATATCAGATTTGGACTGTTGCCATGTGCAAATCTGTTGCAGTGCGTTGCCCATTTATTGATGTGTTGTCTGCGTTATATGGCCTACTGAAGACAATTGCAACAAAAAAGCAGCATGATTATTGCTAGTGCACATGAACTGCACACAGCAAGCTGTGAAACCAGCCTTCAGATGAAGGGGCACCACACTCATGTATTATCGCGTGTTGTGGTAACACACAAATGTGAATTCGCCCTGTAAAAGTACATTAGTAATAGTTACCAGTCCTGCTGCCTGTTAGATCTTGCTGTCATGCATACTGTGGAGCAGGAGACGCTGGCATCTAGAAGGGTATCGTTCTGCAAGAGAGCAAAGACTGGAGTCATATGTGGAAATGCCTTTATAAGCCGGGGTAGGCAAACTCAGCACTCCAGCTGTGCTGAAACTACAAATCCCAACATCCTTCTGCCTCTGGGAGTCATGGCTGTGGCTGTCAGAATTTGACAATGCCTCATGGGACTTGTAGTGCCACAACAGCTGGAGTGTCAAGGCTGCCTACCCCTTTTGATGAAATCCAAATTACACTGCGCTCAAGTGAATGATCTATATAAGATGTGATACAAATCTAACAAGTTTTGTCTTTGATGCAGTTTTCTCAGAAAGCACTACATTCAAATGTTGGATATAATAAAGTGATAAATATCTGCAAAAAAATAAAATCTCAGCAAAGGTATAAACCAGTGATGTACACAAGTTGCATGTGTATATACATTAAAAACAACAATCTATAAAGTCAGGGGCGTAACTAGAAATCCCAGGGCCCCATAGCAAAATTTTGTAAGCCCCCCCCC